>NC_089851.1:53292811-53432811 GCF_036373705.1 Amia ocellicauda | reverse complement strand
ACTGTCAATCAGATGCTTGCCTTGCCGTCCATCCATCCATCCATCTATCTAGCTATCTATCTATCTATGACTCTTGATATCTAACTCTCTTGCTTGGTATCGCTCCCCCAATGGTCAGTAGCATAGTAGCATAACAGCAGATCACGGACCACTGTCAATCAGGTGCTTGCCTTGCCGTCCATCCATCCATCTATCTATCTATCTATCTATGACTCTTGATATCTAACTCTCTTGCTTGGTATCGCTCCCCCAATGGTCAGTAGCATTGTAGCATAACAGCAGATCACGGACCACTGTCAATCAGATGCTTGCCTTGCCGTCCATCCATCCATCTATCTAGCTATCTATCTATCTATGACTCTTGATATCTAACTCAATTGCTTGGTATCGCTCCCCCAATGGTCAGTAGCATTGTAGCATAACAGCAGATCACGGACTACTGTCAATCAGATGCTTGCCTTGCCGTCCATCCATCCATCCATCTATCTATCTATCTATCTATGACTCTTGATATTTAACTCTCTTGCTTGCTATCGCTCCCCCAATGGTCAGTAGCATTGTAGCATAACAGCAGATCACGGACCACTGTCAATCAGATGCTTGCCTTGCCGTCCATCCATCCATCTATCTATCTATCTATGACTCTTGATATCTAACTCTCTTGCTTGCTATTGCTCCCCCAACGGTCAGTAGCATAGTAGCATAACAGCAGATCACGGACCACTGTCAATCAGATGCTTGCCTTGCCGTCCATCCATCCATCTATCTATGTATCTATGTCTCTTGATATCTAACTCTCTTGCTTGCTATCGCTCCCCCAATGGTCAGTAGCATAGTAGCATAACAGCAGATCACGGACCACTGTCAATCAGATGCTTGCCTTGCCGTCCATCCATCTATCTATCTATCTATCTATCTATCTATCTATCTATCTATCTATCTATCTATCTATCTATGACTCTTGATATCTAACTCTCTTGCTTGGTATCGCTCCCCCAATGGTCAGTAGCATAGTAGCATAACAGCAGATCACGGACCACTGTCAATCAGGTGCTTGCCTTGCCGTCCATCCATCCATCCATCTATCTAGCTATCTATCTATCTATGACTCTTGATATCTAACTCTCTTGCTTGGTATCGCTCCCCCAATGGTCAGTAGCATAGTAGCATAACAGCAGATCACGGACCACTGTCAATCAGGTGCTTGCCTTGCCGTCCATCCATCCATCTATCTATCTATCTATCTATGACTCTTGATATCTAACTCTCTTGCTTGGTATCGCTCCCCCAATGGTCAGTAGCATTGTAGCATAACAGCAGATCACGGACCACTGTCAATCAGATGCTTGCCTTGCCGTCCATCCATCCATCTATCTATCTATCTATGACTCTTGATATCTAACTCAATTGCTTGGTATCGCTCCCCCAATGGTCAGTAGCATTGTAGCATAACAGCAGATCACGGACTACTGTCAATCAGATGCTTGCCTTGCCGTCCATCCATCCATCCATCTATCTATCTATCTATCTATGACTCTTGATATCTAACTCTCTTGCTTGCTATCGCTCCCCCAATGGTCAGTAGCATTGTAGCATAACAGCAGATCACGGACCACTGTCAATCAGATGCTTGCCTTGCCGTCCATCCATCCATCTATCTATCTATCTATGACTCTTGATATCTAACTCTCTTGCTTGCTATTGCTCCCCCAACGGTCAGTAGCATAGTAGCATAACAGCAGATCACGGACCACTGTCAATCAGATGCTTGCCTTGCCGTCCATCCATCCATCTATCTATCTATCTATGTCTCTTGATATCTAACTCTCTTGCTTGCTATCGCTCCCCCAATGGTCAGTAGCATAGTAGCATAACAGCAGATCACGGACCACTGTCAATCAGATGCTTGCCTTGCCGTCCATCCATCTATCTATCTATCTATCTATCTATCTATCTATCTATCTATCTATCTATCTATCTATCTATCTATCTATGACTCTTGATATCTAACTCTCTTGCTTGGTATCGCTCCCCCAATGGTCAGTAGCATAGTAGCATAACAGCAGATCACGGACCACTGTCAATCAGATGCTTGCCTTGCCGTCCATCCATCTATCTATCTATCTATCTATCTATCTATCTATCTATCTATCTATCTATCTATGACTCTTGATATCTAACTCTCTTGCTTGGTATCGCTCCCCCAATGGTCAGTAGCATAGTAGCATAACAGCAGATCACGGACCACTGTCAATCAGGTGCTTGCCTTGCCGTCCATCCATCCATCCATCTATCTAGCTATCTATCTATCTATGACTCTTGATATCTAACTCTCTTGCTTGGTATCGCTCCCCCAATGGTCAGTAGCATAGTAGCATAACAGCAGATCACGGACCACTGTCAATCAGGTGCTTGCCTTGCCGTCCATCCATCCATCTATCTATCTATCTATCTATGACTCTTGATATCTAACTCTCTTGCTTGGTATCGCTCCCCCAATGGTCAGTAGCATTGTAGCATAACAGCAGATCACGGACCACTGTCAATCAGATGCTTGCCTTGCCGTCCATCCATCCATCTATCTAGCTATCTATCTATCAATGACTCTTGATATCTAACTCAATTGCTTGGAATCGCTCCCCCAATGGTCAGTAGCATTGTAGCATAACAGCAGATCACGGACTACTGTCAATCAGATGCTTGCCTTGCCGTCCATCCATCCATCCATCTATCTATCTATCTATCTATGACTCTTGATATCTAACTCTCTTGCTTGCTATCGCTCCCCCAATGGTCAGTAGCATTGTAGCATAACAGCAGATCACGGACCACTGTCAATCAGATGCTTGCCTTGCCGTACATCCATCCATCTATCTATCTATCTATGACTCTTGATATCTAACTCTCTTGCTTGCTATTGCTCCCCCAACGGTCAGTAGCATAGTAGCATAACAGCAGATCACGGACCACTGTCAATCAGATGCTTGCCTTGCCGTCCATCCATCCATCTATCTATCTATCTATGTCTCTTGATATCTAACTCTCTTGCTTGCTATCGCTCCCCCAATGGTCAGTAGCATAGTAGCATAACAGCAGATCACGGACCACTGTCAATCAGATACTTGCCTTGCCGTCCATCCATCTATCTATCTATCTATCTATCTATCTATCTATCTATCTATCTATCTATCTATCTATCTATCTATGACTCTTGATATCTAACTCTCTTGCTTGGTATCGCTCCCCCAATGGTCAGTAGCATTGTAGCATAACAGCAGATCACGGACCACTGTCAATCAGATGCTTGCCTTGCCGTCCATCCATCTATCTATCTATCTATCTATCTATCTATCTATCTATCTATCTATCTATCTATCTATCTATCTATCTATGACTCTTGATATCTAACTCTCTTGCTTGGTATCGCTCCCCCAATGGTCAGTAGCATAGTAGCATAACAGCAGATCATGGACCACTGTCAATCAGGTGCTTGCCTTGCCGTCCATCCATCCATCCATCTATCTAGCTATCTATCTATCTATGACTCTTGATATCTAACTCTCTTGCTTGGTATCGCTCCCCCAATGGTCAGTAGCATAGTAGCATAACAGCAGATCACGGACCACTGTCAATCAGGTGCTTGCCTTGCCGTCCATCCATCCATCTATCTATCTATCTATCTATGACTTTTGATATCTAACTCTCTTGCTTGGTATCGCTCCCCCAATGGTCAGTAGCATTGTAGCATAACAGCAGATCACGGACCACTGTCAATCAGATGCTTGCCTTGCCGTCCATCCATCCATCTATCTAGCTATCTATCTATCTATGACTCTTGATATCTAACTCAATTGCTTGGTATCGCTCCCCCAATGGTCAGTAGCATTGTAGCATAACAGCAGATCACGGACTACTGTCAATCAGATGCTTGCCTTGCCGTCCATCCATCCATCCATCTATCTATCTATCTATCTATGACTCTTGATATCTAACTCTCTTGCTTGCTATCGCTCCCCCAATGGTCAGTAGCATTGTAGCATAACAGCAGATCACGGACCACTGTCAATCAGATGCTTGCCTTGCCGTCCATCCATCCATCTATCTATCTATCTATGACTCTTGATATCTAACTCTCTTGCTTGCTATTGCTCCCCCAACGGTCAGTAGCATAGTAGCATAACAGCAGATCACGGACCACTGTCAATCAGATGCTTGCCTTGCCGTCCATCCATCCATCTATCTATGTATCTATGTCTCTTGATATCTAACTCTCTTGCTTGCTATCGCTCCCCCAATGGTCAGTAGCATAGTAGCATAACAGCAGATCACGGACCACTGTCAATCAGATGCTTGCCTTGCCGTCCATCCATCTATCTATCTATCTATCTATCTATCTATCTATCTATCTATCTATCTATCTATCTATCTATCTATCTATGACTCTTGATATCTAACTCTCTTGCTTGGTATCGCTCCCCCAATGGTCAGTAGCATAGTAGCATAACAGCAGATCACGGACCACTGTCAATCAGGTGCTTGCCTTGCCGTCCATCCATCCATCTATCTATCTATCTATCTATCTATCTATCTATCTATCTATCTATCTATCTATCTATCTATGTCTCTCGATATCTAACTCTCTTGCTTGCTATCGCTCCCCCAATGGTCAGTAGCATTGTAGCATAACAGCAGATCACGGACAACTGTCAATCAGGTGCTTGCCTTGCCGTCCATCCATACATCCATCTATCTATCTATCTATCTATCTATCACTCTCGATATCTAACTCTCTTGCTTGCTATCACTCCCCCAATGGTCAGTAGCATAGTAGCATAACAGCAGATCACGGACCACTGTCAATCAGATGCTTGCCTTGCCGTCCATCCATCCATCTATCTATCTATCTATATATCTATGACTCTCGATATCTAACTCTCTTGCTTGCTATCGCTCCCCCAATGGTCAGTAGCATAGTAGCATAACAGCAGATCACGGACCACTGTCAATCAGATGCTTGCCTTGCCGTCCATCCATCTATCTATCTATCTATCTATCTATCTATCTATCTATCTATCTATCTATCTATCTATCTATCTATCATCTATGACTCTTGATATCTAACTCTCTTGCTTGGTATCGCTCCCCCAATGGTCAGTAGCATAGTAGCATAACAGCAGATCACGGACCACTGTCAATCAGGTGCTTGCCTTGCCGTCCATCCATCCATCCATCTATCTAGCTATCTATCTATCTATGACTCTTGATATCTAACTCTCTTGCTTGGTATCGCTCCCCCAATGGTCAGTAGCATAGTAGCATAACAGCAGATCACGGACCACTGTCAATCAGGTGCTTGCCTTGCCGTCCATCCATCCATCTATCTATCTATCTATCTATGACTCTTGATATCTAACTCTCTTGCTTGGTATCGCTCCCCCAATGGTCAGTAGCATTGTAGCATAACAGCAGATCACGGACCACTGTCAATCAGATGCTTGCCTTGCCGTCCATCCATCCATCTATCTAGCTATCTATCTATCTATGACTCTTGACATCTAACTCAATTGCTTGGTATCGCCCCACCAATGGTCAGTAGCATTGTAGCATAACAGCAGATCACGGACTACTGTCAATCAGATGCTTGCCTTGCCGTCCATCCATCCATCCATCTATCAATCTATCTATCTATGACTCTTGATATCTAACTCTCTTGCTTGCTATCGCTCCCCCAATGGTCAGTAGCATTGTAGCATAACAGCAGATCACGGACCACTGTCAATCAGATGCTTGCCTTGCCGTCCATCCATCCATCTATCTATCTATCTATGACTCTTGATATCTAACTCTCTTGCTTGCTATTGCTCCCCCAACGGTCAGTAGCATAGTAGCATAACAGCAGATCACGGACCACTGTCAATCAGATGCTTGCCTTGCCGTCCATCCATCCATCTATCTATGTATCTATGTCTCTTGATATCTAACTCTCTTGCTTGCTATCGCTCCCCCAATGGTCAGTAGCATAGTAGCATAACAGCAGATCACGGACCACTGTCAATCAGATGCTTGCCTTGCCGTCCATCCATCTATCTATCTATCTATCTATCTATCTATCTATCTATCTATCTATCTATCTATCTATCTATCTATGACTCTTGATATCTAACTCTCTTGCTTGGTATCGCTCCCCCAATGGTCAGTAGCATAGTAGCATAACAGCAGATCACGGACCACTGTCAATCAGGTGCTTGCCTTGCCGTCCATCCATCCATCTATCTATCTATCTATCTATCTATCTATCTATCTATCTATCTATCTATCTATCTATCTATCTATCTATGACTCTTGATATCTAACTCAATTGCTTGGTATCGCTCCCCCAATGGTCAGTAGCATTGTAGCATAACAGCAGATCACGGACTACTGTCAATCAGATGCTTGCCTTGCCGTCCATCCATCCATCCATCTATCTATCTATCTATCTATGACTCTTGATATCTAACTCTCTTGCTTGCTATCGCTCCCCCAATGGTCAGTAGCATTGTAGCATAACAGCAGATCACGGACCACTGTCAATCAGATGCTTGCCTTGCCGTCCATCCATCCATCTATCTATCTATCTATGACTCTTGATATCTAACTCTCTTGCTTGCTATTGCTCCCCCAACGGTCAGTAGCATAGTAGCATAACAGCAGATCACGGACCACTGTCAATCAGATGCTTGCCTTGCCGTCCATCCATCCATCTATCTATGTATCTATGTCTCTTGATATCTAACTCTCTTGCTTGCTATTGCTCCCCCAACGGTCAGTAGCATAGTAGCATAACAGCAGATCACGGACCACTGTCAATCAGATGCTTGCCTTGCCGTCCATCCATCCATCTATCTATGTATCTATGTCTCTTGATATCTAACTCTCTTGCTTGCTATCGCTCCCCCAATGGTCAGTAGCATAGTAGCATAACAGCAGATCACGGACCACTGTCAATCAGATGCTTGCCTTGCCGTCCATCCATCTATCTATCTATCTATCTATCTATCTATCTATCTATCTATCTATCTATCTATCTATCTATCTATCTATCTATCTATGACTCTTGATATCTAACTCTCTTGCTTGGTATCGCTCCCCCAATGGTCAGTAGCATAGTAGCATAACAGCAGATCACGGACCACTGTCAATCAGGTGCTTGCCTTGCCGTCCATCCATCCATCCATCTATCTAGCTATCTATCTATCTATGACTCTTGATATCTAACTCTCTTGCTTGGTATCGCTCCCCCAATGGTCAGTAGCATAGTAGCATAACAGCAGATCACGGACCACTGTCAATCAGGTGCTTGCCTTGCCGTCCATCCATCCATCTATCTATCTATCTATCTATGACTCTTGATATCTAACTCTCTTGCTTGGTATCGCTCCCCCAATGGTCAGTAGCATTGTAGCATAACAGCAGATCACGGACCACTGTCAATCAGATGCTTGCCTTGCCGTCCATCCATCCATCTATCTAGCTATCTATCTATCTATGACTCTTGATATCTAACTCTCTTGCTTGGTATCGCTCCCCCAATGGTCAGTAGCATAGTAGCATAACAGCAGATCACGGACCACTGTCAATCAGATGCTTGCCTTGCCGTCCATCCATCCATCTATCTATCTATCTATGACTCTTGATATCTAACTCTCTTGCTTGCTATTGCTTCCCCAACGGTCAGTAGCATAGTAGCATAACAGCAGATCACGGACCACTGTCAATCAGATGCTTGCCTTGCCGTCCATCCATCCATCTATCTATGTATCTATGTCTCTTGATATCTAACTCTCTTCCTTGCTATCGCTCCCCCAATGGTCAGTAGCATAGTAGCATAACAGCATATCACGGACCACTGTCAATCAGATGCTTGCCTTGCCGTCCATCCATCTATCTATCTATCTATCTATCTATCTATCTATCTACCTATCTATCTATCTATCTATGACTCTTGATATCTAACTCTCTTGCTTGGTATCGCTCCCCCAATGGTCAGTAGCATAGTAGCATAACAGCAGATCACGGACCACTGTCAATCAGGTGCTTGCCTTGCCGTCCATCCATCCATCCATCTATCTAGCTATCTATCTATCTATGACTCTTGATATCTAACTCTCTTGCTTGGTATCGCTCCCCCAATGGTCAGTAGCATAGTAGCATAACAGCAGATCACGGACCACTGTCAATCAGGTGCTTGCCTTGCCGTCCATCCATCCATCTATCTATCTATCTATCTATGACTCTTGATATCTAACTCTCTTGCTTGGTATCGCTCCCCCAATGGTCAGTAGCATTGTAGCATAACAGCAGATCACGGACCACTGTCAATCAGATGCTTGCCTTGCCGTCCATCCATCCATCTATCTAGCTATCTATCTATCTATGACTCTTGATATCTAACTCAATTGCTTGGTATCGCTCCCCCAATGGTCAGTAGCATTGTAGCATAACAGCAGATCACGGACTACTGTCAATCAGATGCTTGCCTTGCCGTCCATCCATCCATCCATCTATCTATCTATCTATCTATGACTCTTGATATCTAACTCTCTTGCTTGCTATCGCTCCCCCAATGGTCAGTAGCATTGTAGCATAACAGCAGATCACGGACCACTGTCAATCAGATGCTTGCCTTGCCGTCCATCCATCCATCTATCTATCTATCTATGACTCTTGATATCTAACTCTCTTGCTTGCTATTGCTCCCCCAACGGTCAGTAGCATAGTAGCATAACAGCAGATCACGGACCACTGTCAATCAGATGCTTGCCTTGCCGTCCATCCATCCATCTATCTAGCTGTCTATCTATCTATGACTCTTGACATCTAACTCAATTGCTTGGTATCGCCCCACCAATGGTCAGTAGCATTGTAGCATAACAGCAGATCACGGACTACTGTCAATCAGATGCTTGCCTTGCCGTCCATCCATCCATCCATCTATCAATCTATCTATCTATGACTCTTGATATCTAACTCTCTTGCTTGCTATCGCTCCCCCAATGGTCAGTAGCATTGTAGCATAACAGCAGATCACGGACCACTGTCAATCAGATGCTTGCCTTGCCGTCCATCCATCCATCTATCTATCTATCTATGACTCTTGATATCTAACTCTCTTGCTTGCTATTGCTCCCCCAACGGTCAGTAGCATAGTAGCATAACAGCAGATCACGGACCACTGTCAATCAGATGCTTGCCTTGCCGTCCATCCATCCATCTATCTATGTATCTATGTCTCTTGATATCTAACTCTCTTGCTTGCTATCGCTCCCCCAATGGTCAGTAGCATAGTAGCATAACAGCAGATCACGGACCACTGTCAATCAGATGCTTGCCTTGCCGTCCATCCATCTATCTATCTATCTATCTATCTATCTATCTATCTATCTATCTATCTATCTATCTATCTATCTATCTATCTATCTATGAATCTTGATATCTAACTCTCTTGCTTGGTATCGCTCCCCCAATGGTCAGTAGCATAGTAGCATAACAGCAGATCACGGACCACTGTCAATCAGGTGCTTGCCTTGCCGTCCATCCATCCATCTATCTATCTATCTATCTATCTATCTATCTATCTATCTATCTATCTATCTATCTATCTATCTATGACTCTTGATATCTAACTCAATTGCTTGGTATCGCTCCCCCAATGGTCAGTAGCATTGTAGCATAACAGCAGATCACGGACTACTGTCAATCAGGTGCTTGCCTTGCCGTCCATCCATCCATCTATCTATCTATCTATCTATGACTCTTGATATCTAACTCTCTTGCTTGGTATCGCTCCCCCAATGGTCAGTAGCATTGTAGCATAACAGCAGATCACGGACCACTGTCAATCAGATGCTTGCCTTGCCGTCCATCCATCCATCTATCTAGCTATCTATCTATCTATGACTCTTGACATCTAACTCAATTGCTTGGTATCGCCCCACCAATGGTCAGTAGCATTGTAGCATAACAGCAGATCACGGACTACTGTCAATCAGATGCTTGCCTTGCCGTCCATCCATCCATCCATCTATCAATCTATCTATCTATGACTCTTGATATCTAACTCTCTTGCTTGCTATCGCTCCCCCAATGGTCAGTAGCATTGTAGCATAACAGCAGATCACGGACCACTGTCAATCAGATGCTTGCCTTGCCGTCCATCCATCCATCTATCTATCTATCTATGACTCTTGATATCTAACTCTCTTGCTTGCTATTGCTCCCCCAACGGTCAGTAGCATAGTAGCATAACAGCAGATCACGGACCACTGTCAATCAGATGCTTGCCTAGCCGTCCATCCATCCATCTATCTATGTATCTATGTCTCTTGATATCTAACTCTCTTGCTTGCTATCGCTCCCCCAATGGTCAGTAGCATAGTAGCATAACAGCAGATCACGGACCACTGTCAATCAGATGCTTGCCTTGCCGTCCATCCATCTATCTATCTATCTATCTATCTATCTATCTATCTATCTATCTATCTATCTATCTATCTATCTATCTATGACTCTTGATATCTAACTCTCTTGCTTGGTATCGCTCCCCCAATGGTCAGTAGCATAGTAGCATAACAGCAGATCACGGACCACTGTCAATCAGGTGCTTGCCTTGCCGTCCATCCATCCATCTATCTATCTATCTATCTATCTATCTATCTATCTATCTATCTATCTATCTATCTATCTATCTATCTATGACTCTTGATATCTAACTCAATTGCTTGGTATCGCTCCCCCAATGGTCAGTAGCATTGTAGCATAACAGCAGATCACGGACTACTGTCAATCAGATGCTTGCCTTGCCGTCCATCCATCCATCCATCTATCTATCTATCTATCTATGACTCTTGATATCTAACTCTCTTGCTTGCTATCGCTCCCCCAATGGTCAGTAGCATTGTAGCATAACAGCAGATCACGGACCACTGTCAATCAGATGCTTGCCTTGCCGTCCATCCATCCATCTATCTATCTATCTATGACTCTTGATATCTAACTCTCTTGCTTGCTATTGCTCCCCCAACGGTCAGTAGCATAGTAGCATAACAGCAGATCACGGACCACTGTCAATCAGATGCTTGCCTTGCCGTCCATCCATCCATCTATCTATGTATCTATGTCTCTTGATATCTAACTCTCTTGCTTGCTATTGCTCCCCCAACGGTCAGTAGCATAGTAGCATAACAGCAGATCACGGACCACTGTCAATCAGATGCTTGCCTTGCCGTCCATCCATCCATCTATCTATGTATCTATGCCTCTTGATATCTAACTCTCTTGCTTGCTATCGCTCCCCCAATGGTCAGTAGCATAGTAGCATAACAGCAGATCACGGACCACTGTCAATCAGATGCTTGCCTTGCCGTCCATCCATCTATCTATCTATCTATCTATCTATCTATCTATCTATCTATCTATCTATCTATGACTCTTGATATCTAACTCTCTTGCTTGGTATCGCTCCCCCAATGGTCAGTAGCATAGTAGCATAACAGCAGATCACGGACCACTGTCAATCAGGTGCTTGCCTTGCCGTCCATCCATCCATCCATCTATCTAGCTATCTATCTATCTATGACTCTTGATATCTAACTCTCTTGCTTGGTATCGCTCCCCCAATGGTCAGTAGCATAGTAGCATAACAGCAGATCACGGACCACTGTCAATCAGGTGCTTGCCTTGCCGTCCATCCATCCATCTATCTATCTATCTATCTATGACTCTTGATATCTAACTCTCTTGCTTGGTATCGCTCCCCCAATGGTCAGTAGCATTGTAGCATAACAGCAGATCACGGACCACTGTCAATCAGATGCTTGCCTTGCCGTCCATCCATCCATCTATCTAGCTATCTATCTATCTATGACTCTTGATATCTAACTCAATTGCTTGGTATCGCTCCCACAATGGTCAGTAGCATTGTAGCATAACAGCAGATCACGGACTACTGTCAATCAGATGCTTGCCTTGCCGTCCATCCATCCATCCATCTATCTATCTATCTATCTATGACTCTTGATATCTAACTCTCTTGCTTGCTATCGCTCCCCCAATGGTCAGTAGCATTGTAGCATAACAGCAGATCACGGACCACTGTCAATCAGATGCTTGCCTTGCCGTCCATCCATCCATCTATCTATCTATCTATGACTCTTGATATCTAACTCTCTTGCTTGCTATTGCTTCCCCAACGGTCAGTAGCATAGTAGCATAACAGCAGATCACGGACCACTGTCAATCAGATGCTTGCCTTGCCGTCCATCCATCCATCTATCTATGTATCTATGTCTCTTGATATCTAACTCTCTTCCTTGCTATCGCTCCCCCAATGGTCAGTAGCATAGTAGCATAACAGCATATCACGGACCACTGTCAATCAGATGCTTGCCTTGCCGTCCATCCATCTATCTATCTATCTATCTATCTATCTATCTATCTATCTATCTACCTATCTATCTATCTATCTATGACTCTTGATATCTAACTCTCTTGCTTGGTATCGCTCCCCCAATGGTCAGTAGCATAGTAGCATAACAGCAGATCACGGACCACTGTCAATCAGGTGCTTGCCTTGCCGTCCATCCATCCATCCATCTATCTAGCTATCTATCTATCTATGACTCTTGATATCTAACTCTCTTGCTTGGTATCGCTCCCCCAATGGTCAGTAGCATAGTAGCATAACAGCAGATCACGGACCACTGTCAATCAGGTGCTTGCCTTGCCGTCCATCCATCCATCTATCTATCTATCTATCTATGACTCTTGATATCTAACTCTCTTGCTTGGTATCGCTCCCCCAATGGTCAGTAGCATTGTAGCATAACAGCAGATCACGGACCACTGTCAATCAGATGCTTGCCTTGCCGTCCATCCATCCATCTATCTAGCTATCTATCTATCTATGACTCTTGATATCTAACTCAATTGCTTGGTATCGCTCCCCCAATGGTCAGTAGCATTGTTGCATAACAGCAGATCACGGACTACTGTCAATCAGATGCTTGCCTTGCCGTCCATCCATCCATCCATCTATCTATCTATCTATCTATGACTCTTGATATCTAACTCTCTTGCTTGCTATCGCTCCCCCAATGGTCAGTAGCATTGTAGCATAACAGCAGATCACGGACCACTGTCAATCAGATGCTTGCCTTGCCGTCCATCCATCCATCTATCTATCTATCTATGACTCTTGATATCTAACTCTCTTGCTTGCTATTGCTCCCCCAACGGTCAGTAGCATAGTAGCATAACAGCAGATCACGGACCACTGTCAATCAGATGCTTGCCTTGCCGTCCATCCATCCATCTATCTAGCTATCTATCTATCTATGACTCTTGACATCTAACTCAATTGCTTGGTATCGCCCCACCAATGGTCAGTAGCATTGTAGCATAACAGCAGATCACGGACTACTGTCAATCAGATGCTTGCCTTGCCGTCCATCCATCCATCCATCTATCAATCTATCTATCTATGACTCTTGATATCTAACTCTCTTGCTTGCTATCGCTCCCCCAATGGTCAGTAGCATTGTAGCATAACAGCAGATCACGGACCACTGTCAATCAGATGCTTGCCTTGCCGTCCATCCATCCATCTATCTATCTATCTATGACTCTTGATATCTAACTCTCTTGCTTGCTATTGCTCCCCCAACGGTCAGTAGCATAGTAGCATAACAGCAGATCACGGACCACTGTCAATCAGATGCTTGCCTTGCCGTCCATCCATCCATCTATCTATGTATCTATGTCTCTTGATATCTAACTCTCTTGCTTGCTATCGCTCCCCCAATGGTCAGTAGCATAGTAGCATAACAGCAGATCACGGACCACTGTCAATCAGATGCTTGCCTTGCCGTCCATCCATCTATCTATCTATCTATCTATCTATCTATCTATCTATCTATCTATCTATCTATCTATCTATCTATGACTCTTGATATCTAACTCTCTTGCTTGGTATCGCTCCCCCAATGGTCAGTAGCATAGTAGCATAACAGCAGATCACGGACCACTGTCAATCAGGTGCTTGCCTTGCCGTCCATCCATCCATCTATCTATCTATCTATCTATCTATCTATCTATCTATCTATCTATCTATCTATCTATCTATCTATCTATCTATCTATCTATCTATGACTCTTGATATCTAACTCAATTGCTTGGTATCGCTCCCCCAATGGTCAGTAGCATTGTAGCATAACAGCAGATCACGGACTACTGTCAATCAGATGCTTGCCTTGCCGTCCATCCATCCATCCATCTATCTATCTATCTATCTATGACTCTTGATATCTAACTCTCTTGCTTGCTATCGCTCCCCCAATGGTCAGTAGCATTGTAGCATAACAGCAGATCACGGACCACTGTCAATCAGATGCTTGCCTTGCCGTCCATCCATCCATCTATCTATCTATCTATGACTCTTGATATCTAACTCTCTTGCTTGCTATTGCTCCCCCAACGGTCAGTAGCATAGTAGCATAACAGCAGATCACGGACCACTGTCAATCAGATGCTTGCCTTGCCGTCCATCCATCCATCTATCTATGTATCTATGTCTCTTGATATCTAACTCTCTTGCTTGCTATTGCTCCCCCAACGGTCAGTAGCATAGTAGCATAACAGCAGATCACGGACCACTGTCAATCAGATGCTTGCCTTGCCGTCCATCCATCCATCTATCTATGTATCTATGCCTCTTGATATCTAACTCTCTTGCTTGCTATCGCTCCCCCAATGGTCAGTAGCATAGTAGCATAACAGCAGATCACGGACCACTGTCAATCAGATGCTTGCCTTGCCGTCCATCCATCTATCTATCTATCTATCTATCTATCTATCTATCTATCTATCTATCTATCTATCTATCTATCTATGACTCTTGATATCTAACTCTCTTGCTTGGTATCGCTCCCCCAATGGTCAGTAGCATAGTAGCATAACAGCAGATCACGGACCACTGTCAATCAGGTGCTTGCCTTGCCGTCCATCCATCCATCCATCTATCTAGCTATCTATCTATCTATGACTCTTGATATCTAACTCTCTTGCTTGGTATCGCTCCCCCAATGGTCAGTAGCATAGTAGCATAACAGCAGATCACGGACCACTGTCAATCAGGTGCTTGCCTTGCCGTCCATCCATCCATCTATCTATCTATCTATCTATGACTCTTGATATCTAACTCTCTTGCTTGGTATCGCTCCCCCAATGGTCAGTAGCATTGTAGCATAACAGCAGATCACGGACCACTGTCAATCAGATGCTTGCCTTGCCGTCCATCCATCCATCTATCTAGCTATCTATCTATCTATGACTCTTGATATCTAACTCAATTGCTTGGTATCGCTCCCCCAATGGTCAGTAGCATTGTAGCATAACAGCAGATCACGGACTACTGTCAATCAGATGCTTGCCTTGCCGTCCATCCATCCATCCATCTATCTATCTATCTATCTATGACTCTTGATATCTAACTCTCTTGCTTGCTATCGCTCCCCCAATGGTCAGTAGCATTGTAGCATAACAGCAGATCACGGACCACTGTCAATCAGATGCTTGCCTTGCCGTCCATCCATCCATCTATCTATCTATCTATGACTCTTGATATCTAACTCTCTTGCTTGCTATTGCTTCCCCAACGGTCAGTAGCATAGTAGCATAACAGCAGATCACGGACCACTGTCAATCAGATGCTTGCCTTGCCGTACATCCATCCATCTATCTATGTATCTATGTCTCTTGATATCTAACTCTCTTCCTTGCTATCGCTCCCCCAATGGTCAGTAGCATAGTAGCATAACAGCATATCACGGACCACTGTCAATCAGATGCTTGCCTTGCCGTCCATCCATCTATCTATCTATCTATCTATCTATCTATCTATCTATCTATCTATCTATCTATCTACCTATCTATCTATCTATCTATGACTCTTGATATCTAACTCTCTTGCTTGGTATCGCTCCCCCAATGGTCAGTAGCATAGTAGCATAACAGCAGATCACGGACCACTGTCAATCAGGTGCTTGCCTTGCCGTCCATCCATCCATCCATCTATCTAGCTATCTATCTATCTATCTATCTATCTATCTATCTATCTATCTATCTATGTCTCTCGATATCTAACTCTCTTGCTTGCTATCGCTCCCCCAATGGTCAGTAGCATTGTAGCATAACAGCAGATCACGGACAACTGTCAATCAGGTGCTTGCCTTGCCGTCCATCCATCCATCCATCTATCTATCTATCTATCTATCTATCTATCACTCTCGATATCTAACTCTCTTGCTTGCTATCGCTCCCCCAATGGTCAGTAGCATAGTAGCATAACAGCAGATCACGGACCACTGTCAATCAGATGCTTGCCTTGCCGTCCATCCATCCATCTATCTATCTATCTATATATCTATGACTCTCGATATCTAACTCTCTTGCTTGCTATCGCTCCCCCAATGGTCAGTAGCATAGTAGCATAACAGCAGATCACGGACCACTGTCAATCAGATGCTTGCCTTGCCGTCCATCCATCTATCTATCTATCTATCTATCTATCTATCTATCTATCTATCTATCTATCTATGACTCTTGATATCTAACTCTCTTGCTTGGTATCGCTCCCCCAATGGTCAGTAGCATAGTAGCATAACAGCAGATCACGGACCACTGTCAATCAGGTGCTTGCCTTGCCGTCCATCCATCCATCCATCTATCTAGCTATCTATCTATCTATGACTCTTGATATCTAACTCTCTTGCTTGGTATCGCTCCCCCAATGGTCAGTAGCATAGTAGCATAACAGCAGATCACGGACCACTGTCAATCAGGTGCTTGCCTTGCCGTCCATCCATCCATCTATCTATCTATCTATCTATGACTCTTGATATCTAACTCTCTTGCTTGGTATCGCTCCCCCAATGGTCAGTAGCATTGTAGCATAACAGCAGATCACGGACCACTGTCAATCAGATGCTTGCCTTGCCGTCCATCCATCCATCTATCTAGCTATCTATCTATCTATGACTCTTGATATCTAACTCAATTGCTTGGTATCGCTCCCCCAATGGTCAGTAGCATTGTAGCATAACAGCAGATCACGGACCACTGTCAATCAGGTGCTTGCCTTGCCGTCCATCCATCCATCTATCTATCTATCTATCTATGACTCTTGATATCTAACTCTCTTGCTTGGTATCGCTCCCCCAATGGTCAGTAGCATTGTAGCATAACAGCAGATCACGGACCACTGTCAATCAGATGCTTGCCTTGCCGTCCATCCATCCATCTATCTAGCTATCTATCTATCTATGACTCTTGATATCTAACTCTCTTGCTTGCTATCGCTCCCCCAATGGTCAGTAGCATTGTAGCATAACAGCAGATCACGGACCACTGTCAATCAGATGCTTGCCTTGCCGTCCATCCATCCATCGATCTATCTATCTATGACTCTTGATATCTAACTCTCTTGCTTGCTATTGCTCCCCCAACGGTCAGTAGCATAGTAGCATAACAGCAGATCACGGACCACTGTCAATCAGATGCTTGCCTTGCCGTCCATCCATCCATCTATCTATGTATCTATGTCTCTTGATATCTAACTCTCTTGCTTGCTATCGCTCCCCCAATGGTCAGTAGCATAGTAGCATAACAGCAGATCACGGACCACTGTCAATCAGATGCTTGCCTTGCCGTCCATCCATCTATCTATCTATCTATCTATCTATCTATCTATCTATCTATCTATCTATCTATCTATCTATCTATCTATCTATGACTCTTGATATCTAACTCTCTTGCTTGGTATCGCTCCCCCAATGGTCAGTAGCATAGTAGCATAACAGCAGATCACGGACCACTGTCAATCAGGTGCTTGCCTTGCCGTCCATCCATCCATCCATCTATCTATCTATCTATCTATCTATCTATCACTCTCGATATCTAACTCTCTTGCTTGCTATCGCTCCCCCAATGGTCAGTAGCATAGTAGCATAACAGCAGATCACGGACCACTGTCAATCAGATGCTTGCCTTGCCGTCCATCCATCCATCTATCTATCTATCTATATATCTATGACTCTCGATATCTAACTCTCTTGCTTGCTATCGCTCCCCCAATGGTCAGTAGCATAGTAGCATAACAGCAGATCACGGACCACTGTCAATCAGATGCTTGCCTTGCCGTCCATCCATCTATCTATCTATCTATCTATCTATCTATCTATCTATCTATCTATCTATCTATCTATCTATCTATGACTCTTGATATCTAACTCTCTTGCTTGGTATCGCTCCCCCAATGGTCAGTAGCATAGTAGCATAACAGCAGATCACGGACCACTGTCAATCAGGTGCTTGCCTTGCCGTCCATCCATCCATCCATCTATCTAGCTATCTATCTATCTATGACTCTTGATATCTAACTCTCTTGCTTGGTATCGCTCCCCCAATGGTCAGTAGCATAGTAGCATAACAGCAGATCACGGACCACTGTCAATCAGGTGCTTGCCTTGCCGTCCATCCATCCATCTATCTATCTATCTATCTATGACTCTTGATATCTAACTCTCTTGCTTGGTATCGCTCCCCCAATGGTCAGTAGCATTGTAGCATAACAGCAGATCACGGACCACTGTCAATCAGATGCTTGCCTTGCCGTCCATCCATCCATCTATCTAGCTATCTATCTATCTATGACTCTTGATATCTAACTCAATTGCTTGGTATCGCTCCCCCAATGGTCAGTAGCATTGTAGCATAACAGCAGATCACGGACTACTGTCAATCAGATGCTTGCCTTGCCGTCCATCCATCCATCCATCTATCTATCTATCTATCTATGACTCTTGATATCTAACTCTCTTGCTTGCTATCGCTCCCCCAATGGTCAGTAGCATTGTAGCATAACAGCAGATCACGGACCACTGTCAATCAGATGCTTGCCTTGCCGTCCATCCATCCATCTATCTATCTATCTATGACTCTTGATATCTAACTCTCTTGCTTGCTATTGCTCCCCCAACGGTCAGTAGCATAGTAGCATAACAGCAGATCACGGACCACTGTCAATCAGATGCTTGCCTTGCCGTCCATCCATCCATCTATCTATCTATCTATATATCTATGACTCTCGATATCTAACTCTCTTGCTTGCTATCGCTCCCCCAATGGTCAGTAGCATAGTAGCATAACAGCAGATCACGGACCACTGTCAATCAGATGCTTGCCTTGCCGTCCATCCATCTATCTATCTATCTATCTATCTATCTATCTATCTATCTATCTATCTATCTATCTATCTATCTATCTATGACTCTTGATATCTAACTCTCTTGCTTGGTATCGCTCCCCCAATGGTCAGTAGCATAGTAGCATAACAGCAGATCACGGACCACTGTCAATCAGGTGCTTGCCTTGCCGTCCATCCATCCATCTATCTATCTATCTATCTATCTATCTATCTATGTCTCTCGATATCTAACTCTCTTGCTTGCTATCGCTCCCCCAATGGTCAGTAGCATTGTAGCATAACAGCAGATCACGGACAACTGTCAATCAGGTGCTTGCCTTGCCGTCCATCCATCCATCCATCTATCTATCTATCTATCTATCTATCTATCTATCACTCTCGATATCTAACTCTCTTGCTTGGTATCGCTCCCCCAATGGTCAGTAGCATTGTAGCATAACAGCAGATCACGGACTACTGTCAATCAGATGCTTGCCTTGCCGTCCATCCATCCATCCATCTATCTATCTATCTATCTATGACTCTTGATATCTAACTCTCTTGCTTGCTATCGCTCCCCCAATGGTCAGTAGCATTGTAGCATAACAGCAGATCACGGACCACTGTCAATCAGATGCTTGCCTTGCCGTCCATCCATCCATCTATCTAGCTATCTATCTATCTATGACTCTTGATATCTAACTCAATTGCTTGGTATCGCTCCCCCAATGGTCAGTAGCATTGTAGCATAACAGCAGATCACGGACTACTGTCAATCAGATGCTTGCCTTGCCGTCCATCCATCCATCCATCTATCTATCTATCTATCTATGACTCTTGATATCTAACTCTCTTGCTTGGTATCGCTCCCCCAATGGTCAGTAGCATTGTAGCATAACAGCAGATCACGGACCACTGTCAATCAGATGCTTGCCTTGCCGTCCATCCATCCATCTATATTTCTATCTATGACTCTTGATATCTAACTCTCTTGCTTGCTATTGCTCCCCCAACGGTCAGTAGCATAGTAGCATAACAGCAGATCACGGACCACTGTCAATCAGATGCTTGCCTTGCCGTCCATCCATCCATCTATCTATCTATCTAACTATATATCTATGACTCTCGATATCTAACTCTCTTGCTTGCTATCGCTCCCCCAATGGTCAGTAGCATAGTAGCATAACAGCAGATCACGGACCACTGTCAATCAGATGCTTGCCTTGCCGTCCATCTATCTATCTATCTATCTATCTATCTATCTATCTATCTATCTATCTATCTATCTATCTATCTATCTATGACTCTTGATATCTAACTCTCTTGCTTGGTATCGCTCCCCCAATGGTCAGTAGCATAGTAGCATAACAGCAGATCACGGACCACTGTCAATCAGGTGCTTGCCTTGCCGTCCATCCATCCATCTATCTATCTATCTATCTATCTATCTATCTATCTATCTATCTATCTATCTATGTCTCTCGATATCTAACTCTCTTGCTTGCTATCGCTCCCCCAATGGTCAGTAGCATTGTAGCATAACAGCAGATCACGGACAACTGTCAATCAGGTGCTTGCCTTGCCGTCCATCCATCCATCCATCTATCTATCTATCTATCTATCTATCTATCACTCTCGATATCTAACTCTCTTGCTTGCTATCGCTCCCCCAATGGTCAGTAGCATAGTAGCATAACAGCAGATCACGGACCACTGTCAATCAGATGCTTGCCTTGCCGTCCATCCATCCATCTATCTATCTATCTATATATCTATGACTCTCGATATCTAACTCTCTTGCTTGCTATCGCTCCCCCAATGGTCAGTAGCATAGTAGCATAACAGCAGATCACGGACCACTGTCAATCAGATGCTTGCCTTGCCGTCCATCCATCTATCTATCTATCTATCTATCTATCTATCTATCTATCTATCTATCTATCTATCTATCTATCTATCTATCTATCTATGACTCTTGATATCTAACTCTCTTGCTTGGTATCGCTCCCCCAATGGTCAGTAGCATAGTAGCATAACAGCAGATCACGGACCACTGTCAATCAGGTGCTTGCCTTGCCGTCCATCCATCCATCCATCTATCTAGCTATCTATCTATCTATGACTCTTGATATCTAACTCTCTTGCTTGGTATCGCTCCCCCAATGGTCAGTAGCATAGTAGCATAACAGCAGATCACGGACCACTGTCAATCAGGTGCTTGCCTTGCCGTCCATCCATCCATCTATCTATCTATCTATCTATGACTCTTGATATCTATCTCTCTTGCTTGGTATCGCTCCCCCAATGGTCAGTAGCATTGTAGCATAACAGCAGATCACGGACCACTGTCAATCAGATGCTTGCCTTGCCGTCCATCCATCCATCTATCTAGCTATCTATCTATCTATGACTCTTGATATCTAACTCAATTGCTTGGTATCGCTCCCCCAATGGTCAGTAGCATTGTAGCATAACAGCAGATCACGGACTACTGTCAATCAGATGCTTGCCTTGCCGTCCATCCATCCATCCATCTATCTATCTATCTATCTATGACTCTTGATATCTAACTCTCTTGCTTGCTATCGCTCCCCCAATGGTCAGTAGCATTGTAGCATAACAGCAGATCACGGACCACTGTCAATCAGATGCTTGCCTTGCCGTCCATCCATCCATCTATCTATCTATCTATGACTCTTGATATCTAACTCTCTTGCTTGCTATTGCTCCCCCAACGGTCAGTAGCATAGTAGCATAACAGCAGATCACGGACCACTGTCAATCAGATGCTTGCCTTGCCGTCCATCCATCCATCTATCTATCTATCTATATATCTATGACTCTCGATATCTAACTCTCTTGCTTGCTATCGCTCCCCCAATGGTCAGTAGCATAGTAGCATAACAGCAGATCACGGACCACTGTCAATCAGGTGCTTGCCTTGCCGTCCATCCATCCATCCATCTATCTATCTATCTATCTATCTATGACTCTTGATATCTAACTCTCTTGCTTGGTATCGCTCCCCCAATGGTCAGTAGCATAGTAGCATAACAGCAGATCACGGACCACTGTCAATCAGGTGCTTGCCTTGCCGTCCATCCATCCATCCATCTATCTAGCTATCTATCTATCTATGACTCTTGATATCTAACTCTCTTGCTTGGTATCGCTCCCCCAATGGTCAGTAGCATAGTAGCATAACAGCAGATCACGTACCACTGTCAATCAGGTGCTTGCCTTGCCGTCCATCCATCCATCTATCTATCTATCTATCTATCCATCCATCCATCCATCTATCTATCTATGTATCTATGTCTCTTGATATCTAACTCTCTTGCTTGCTATCGCTCCCCCAATGGTCAGTAGCATAGTAGCATAACAGCAGATCACGGACCACTGTCAATCAGATGCTTGCCTTGCCGTCCATCCATCTATCTATCTATCTATCTATCTATCTATCTATCTATCTATCTATCTATCTATCTATGACTCTTGATATCTAACTCTCTTGCTTGGTATCGCTCCCCCAATGGTCAGTAGCATAGTAGCATAACAGCAGATCACGGACCACTGTCAATCAGGTGCTTGCCTTGCCGTCCATCCATCCATCTATCTATCTATCTATCTATCTATCTATCTATCTATCTATCTATCTATCTATCTATCTATCTATCTATGTCTCTCGATATCTAACTCTCTTGCTTGCTATCGCTCCCCCAATGGTCAGTAGCATAGTAGCATAACAGCAGATCACGGACCACTGTCAATCAGATGCTTGCCTTGCCGTCCATCCATCTATCTATCTATCTATCTATCTATCTATCTATCTATCTATCTATCTATCTATATATCTATGACTCTCGATATCTAACTCTCTTGCTTGCTATCGCTCCCCCAATGGTCAGTAGCATAGTAGCATAACAGCAGATCACGGACCACTGTCAATCAGATGCTTGCCTTGCCGTCCATCCATCTATCTATCTATCTATCTATCTATCTATCTATCTATCTATCTATCTATCTATCTATCTATGACTCTTGATATCTAACTCTCTTGCTTGGTATCGCTCCCCCAATGGTCAGTAGCATAGTAGCATAACAGCAGATCACGGACCACTGTCAATCAGGTGCTTGCCTTGCCGTCCATCCATCCATCCATCTATCTAGCTATCTATCTATCTATGACTCTTGATATCTAACTCTCTTGCTTGGTATCGCTCCCCCAATGGTCAGTAGCATAGTAGCATAACAGCAGATCACGGACCACTGTCAATCAGGTGCTTGCCTTGCCGTCCATCCATCCATCTATCTATCTATCTATCTATGACTCTTGATATCTAACTCTCTTGCTTGGTATCGCTCCCCCAATGGTCAGTAGCATTGTAGCATAACAGCAGATCACGGACCACTGTCAATCAGATGCTTGCCTTGCCGTCCATCGATCCATCTATCTAGCTATCTATCTATCTATGACTCTTGATATCTAACTCAATTGCTTGGTATCGCTCCCCCAATGGTCAGTAGCATTGTAGCATAACAGCAGATCACGGACTACTGTCAATCAGATGCTTGCCTTGCCGTCCATCCATCCATCCATCTATCTATCTATCTATCTATGACTCTTGATATCTAACTCTCTTGCTTGCTATCGCTCCCCCAATGGTCAGTAGCATTGTAGCATAACAGCAGATCACGGACCACTGTCAATCAGATGCTTGCCTTGCCGTCCATCCATCCATCTATCTATCTATCTATGACTCTTGATATCTAACTCTCTTGCTTGCTATTGCTCCCCCAACGGTCAGTAGCATAGTAGCATAACAGCAGATCACGGACCACTGTCAATCAGATGCTTGCCTTGCCGTCCATCCATCCATCTATCTATCTATCTATATATCTATGACTCTCGATATCTAACTCTCTTGCTTGCTATCGCTCCCCCAATGGTCAGTAGCATAGTAGCATAACAGCAGATCACGGACCACTGTCAATCAGATGCTTGCCTTGCCGTCCATCCATCTATCTATCTATCTATCTATCTATCTATCTATCTATCTATCTATCTATCTATCTATCTATCTATCTATCTATCTATGACTCTTGATATCTAACTCTCTTGCTTGGTATCGCTCCCCCAATGGTCAGTAGCATAGTAGCATAACAGCAGATCACGGACCACTGTCAATCAGGTGCTTGCCTTGCCGTCCATCCATCCATCTATCTATCTATCTATCTATCTATCTATCTATCTATCTATCTATCTATGTCTCTCGATATCTAACTCTCTTGCTTGCTATCGCTCCCCCAATGGTCAGTAGCATTGTAGCATAACAGCAGATCACGGACAACTGTCAATCAGGTGCTTGCCTTGCCGTCCATCCATCCATCCATCTATCTATCTATCTATCTATCTATCTATCACTCTCGATATCTAACTCTCTTGCTTGCTATCGCTCCCCCAATGGTCAGTAGCATAGTAGCATAACAGCAGATCACGGACCACTGTCAATCAGATGCTTGCCTTGCCGTCCATCCATCCATCTATCTATCTATCTATATATCTATGACTCTCGATATCTAACTCTCTTGCTTGCTATCGCTCCCCCAATGGTCAGTAGCATAGTAGCATAACAGCAGATCACGGACCACTGTCAATCAGATGCTTGCCTTGCCGTCCATCCATCCATCCATCTATCTATCTATCTATCTATGACTCTTGATATCTAACTCTCTTGCTTGGTATCGCTCCCCCAATGGTCAGTAGCATAGTAGCATAACAGCAGATCACGGACCACTGTCAATCAGGTGCTTGCCTTGCCGTCCATCCATCCATCTATCTATCTATCTATCTATCTATCTATCTATCTATCTATCTATCTATCTATGTCTCTCGATATCTAACTCTCTTGCTTGCTATCGCTCCCCCAATGGTCAGTAGCATTGTAGCATAACAGCAGATCACGGACAACTGTCAATCAGGTGCTTGCCTTGCCGTCCATCCATCCATCCATCTATCTATCTATCTATCTATCTATCTATCACTCTCGATATCTAACTCTCTTGCTTGCTATCGCTCCCCCAATGGTCAGTAGCATAGTAGCATAACAGCAGATCACGGACCACTGTCAATCAGATGCTTGCCTTGCCGTCCATCCATTCATCTATCTATCTATCTATATATCTATGACTCTCGATATCTAACTCTCTTGCTTGCTATCGCTCCCCCAATGGTCAGTAGCATAGTAGCATAACAGCAGATCACGGACCACTGTCAATCAGATGCTTGCCTTGCCGTCCATCCATCCATCCATCTATCTATCTATCTATCTATGACTCTTGATATCTAACTCTCTTGCTTGCTATCGCTCCCCCAATGGTCAGTAGCATTGTAGCATAACAGCAGATCACGGACCACTGTCAATCAGATGCTTGCCTTGCCGTCCATCCATCCATCTATCTATCTATCTATGACTCTTGATATCTAACTCTCTTGCTTGCTATCGCTCCCCCAATGGTCAGTAGCATTGTAGCATAACAGCAGATCACGGACCACTGTCAATCAGATGCTTGCCTTGCCGTCCATCCATCCATCTATCTATCTATCTATGACTCTTGATATCTAACTCTCTTGCTTGCTATTGCTCCCCCAATGGTCAGTAGCATAGTAGCATAACAGCAGATCACGGACCACTGTCAATCAGATGCTTGCCTTGCCGTCCATCCATCCATCTATCTATCTATCTATCTATCTATCTATCTATCTATCTATCTATCTATCTATCTATCTATCTATCTATGTCTCTCGATATCTAACTCTCTTGCTTGCTATCGCTCCCCCAATGGTCAGTAGCATAGTAGCATAACAGCAGATCACGGACCACTGTCAATCAGATGCTTGCCTTGCCGTCCATCCATCTATCTATCTATCTATCTATCTATCTATCTATCTATCTATCTATCTATCTATATATCTATGACTCTCGATATCTAACTCTCTTGCTTGCTATCGCTCCCCCAATGGTCAGTAGCATAGTAGCATAACAGCAGATCACGGACCACTGTCAATCAGATGCTTGCCTTGCCGTCCATCCATCTATCTATCTATCTATCTATCTATCTATCTATCTATCTATCTATCTATCTATCTATGACTCTTGATATCTAACTCTCTTGCTTGGTATCGCTCCCCCAATGGTCAGTAGCATAGTAGCATAACAGCAGATCACGGACCACTGTCAATCAGGTGCTTGCCTTGCCGTCCATCCATCCATCCATCTATCTAGCTATCTATCTATCTATGACTCTTGATATCTAACTCTCTTGCTTGGTATCGCTCCCCCAATGGTCAGTAGCATAGTAGCATAACAGCAGATCACGGACCACTGTCAATCAGGTGCTTGCCTTGCCGTCCATCCATCCATCTATCTATCTATCTATCTATGACTCTTGATATCTAACTCTCTTGCTTGGTATCGCTCCCCCAATGGTCAGTAGCATTGTAGCATAACAGCAGATCACGGACCACTGTCAATCAGATGCTTGCCTTGCCGTCCATCGATCCATCTATCTAGCTATCTATCTATCTATGACTCTTGATATCTAACTCAATTGCTTGGTATCGCTCCCCCAATGGTCAGTAGCATTGTAGCATAACAGCAGATCACGGACTACTGTCAATCAGATGCTTGCCTTGCCGTCCATCCATCCATCCATCTATCTATCTATCTATCTATGACTCTTGATATCTAACTCTCTTGCTTGCTATCGCTCCCCCAATGGTCAGTAGCATTGTAGCATAACAGCAGATCACGGACCACTGTCAATCAGATGCTTGCCTTGCCGTCCATCCATCCATCTATCTATCTATCTATGACTCTTGATATCTAACTCTCTTGCTTGCTATTGCTCCCCCAACGGTCAGTAGCATAGTAGCATAACAGCAGATCACGGACCACTGTCAATCAGATGCTTGCCTTGCCGTCCATCCATCCATCTATCTATCTATCTATATATCTATGACTCTCGATATCTAACTCTCTTGCTTGCTATCGCTCCCCCAATGGTCAGTAGCATAGTAGCATAACAGCAGATCACGGACCACTGTCAATCAGATGCTTGCCTTGCCGTCCATCCATCTATCTATCTATCTATCTATCTATCTATCTATCTATCTATCTATCTATCTATCTATCTATCTATCTATCTATCTATGACTCTTGATATCTAACTCTCTTGCTTGGTATCGCTCCCCCAATGGTCAGTAGCATAGTAGCATAACAGCAGATCACGGACCACTGTCAATCAGGTGCTTGCCTTGCCGTCCATCCATCCATCTATCTATCTATCTATCTATCTATCTATCTATCTATCTATCTATCTATGTCTCTCGATATCTAACTCTCTTGCTTGCTATCGCTCCCCCAATGGTCAGTAGCATTGTAGCATAACAGCAGATCACGGACAACTGTCAATCAGGTGCTTGCCTTGCCGTCCATCCATCCATCCATCTATCTATCTATCTATCTATCTATCTATCACTCTCGATATCTAACTCTCTTGCTTGCTATCGCTCCCCCAATGGTCAGTAGCATAGTAGCATAACAGCAGATCACGGACCACTGTCAATCAGATGCTTGCCTTGCCGTCCATCCATCCATCTATCTATCTATCTATATATCTATGACTCTCGATATCTAACTCTCTTGCTTGCTATCGCTCCCCCAATGGTCAGTAGCATAGTAGCATAACAGCAGATCACGGACCACTGTCAATCAGATGCTTGCCTTGCCGTCCATCCATCCATCCATCTATCTATCTATCTATCTATGACTCTTGATATCTAACTCTCTTGCTTGGTATCGCTCCCCCAATGGTCAGTAGCATAGTAGCATAACAGCAGATCACGGACCACTGTCAATCAGGTGCTTGCCTTGCCGTCCATCCATCCATCTATCTATCTATCTATCTATCTATCTATCTATCTATCTATCTATCTATCTATCTATCTATCTATCTATCTATGTCTCTCGATATCTAACTCTCTTGCTTGCTATCGCTCCCCCAATGGTCAGTAGCATTGTAGCATAACAGCAGATCACGGACAACTGTCAATCAGGTGCTTGCCTTGCCGTCCATCCATCCATCCATCTATCTATCTATCTATCTATCTATCTATCACTCTCGATATCTAACTCTCTTGCTTGCTATCGCTCCCCCAATGGTCAGTAGCATAGTAGCATAACAGCAGATCACGGACCACTGTCAATCAGATGCTTGCCTTGCCGTCCATCCATTCATCTATCTATCTATCTATATATCTATGACTCTCGATATCTAACTCTCTTGCTTGCTATCGCTCCCCCAATGGTCAGTAGCATAGTAGCATAACAGCAGATCACGGACCACTGTCAATCAGATGCTTGCCTTGCCGTCCATCCATCCATCCATCTATCTATCTATCTATCTATGACTCTTGATATCTAACTCTCTTGCTTGCTATCGCTCCCCCAATGGTCAGTAGCATTGTAGCATAACAGCAGATCACGGACCACTGTCAATCAGATGCTTGCCTTGCCGTCCATCCATCCATCTATCTATCTATCTATGACTCTTGATATCTAACTCTCTTGCTTGCTATCGCTCCCCCAATGGTCAGTAGCATTGTAGCATAACAGCAGATCACGGACCACTGTCAATCAGATGCTTGCCTTGCCGTCCATCCATCCATCTATCTATCTATCTATGACTCTTGATATCTAACTCTCTTGCTTGCTATTGCTCCCCCAATGGTCAGTAGCATAGTAGCATAACAGCAGATCACGGACCACTGTCAATCAGATGCTTGCCTTGCCGTCCATCCATCTATCTATCTATCTATCTATCTATCTATCTATCTATCTATCTATCTATCTATCTATCTATCTATCTATCTATCTATGACTCTTGATATCTAACTCTCTTGCTTGGTATCGCTCCCCCAATGGT
Source organism: Amia ocellicauda (assembly GCF_036373705.1). NCBI lineage: Eukaryota > Metazoa > Chordata > Actinopteri > Amiiformes > Amiidae > Amia > Amia ocellicauda. Next base: position 53,403,545 of record NC_089851.1, on the reverse strand, counting down.
CAGTAGCATAGTAGCATAACAGCAGATCACGGACCACTGTCAATCAGGTGCTTGCCTTGCCGTCCATCCATCCATCCATCTATCTAGCTATCTATCTATCTATGACTCTTGATATCTAACTCTCTTGCTTGGTATCGCTCCCCCAATGGTCAGTAGCATAGTAGCATAACAGCAGATCACGGACCACTGTCAATCAGGTGCTTGCCTTGCCGTCCATCCATCCATCTATCTATCTATCTATCTATCCATCCATCCATCCATCTATCTATCTATGTATCTATGTCTCTTGATATCTAACTCTCTTGCTTGCTATCGCTCCCCCAATGGTCAGTAGCATAGTAGCATAACAGCAGATCACGGACCACTGTCAATCAGATGCTTGCCTTGCCGTCCATCCATCTATCTATCTATCTATCTATCTATCTATCTATCTATCTATCTATCTATCTATCTATCTATGACTCTTGATATCTAACTCTCTTGCTTGGTATCGCTCCCCCAATGGTCAGTAGCATAGTAGCATAACAGCAGATCACGGACCACTGTCAATCAGGTGCTTGCCTTGCCGTCCATCCATCCATCTATCTATCTATCTATCTATCTATCTATCTATCTATCTATCTATCTATCTATCTATCTATCTATCTATCTATCTATCTATGTCTCTCGATATCTAACTCTCTTGCTTGCTATCGCTCCCCCAATGGTCAGTAGCATTGTAGCATAACAGCAGATCACGGACAACTGTCAATCAGGTGCTTGCCTTGCCGTCCATCCATCCATCCATCTATCTATCTATCTATCTATCTATCTATCACTCTCGATATCTAACTCTCTTGCTTGCTATCGCTCCCCCAATGGTCAGTAGCATAGTAGCATAACAGCAGATCACGGACCACTGTCAATCAGGTGCTTGCCTTGCCGTCCATCCATCCATCTATCTATCTATCTATCTATGACTCTTGATATCTAACTCTCTTGCTTGGTATCGCTCCCCCAATGGTCAGTAGCATTGTAGCATAACAGCAGATCACGGACCACTGTCAATCAGATGCTTGCCTTGCCGTCCATCCATCCATCTATCTAGCTATCTATCTATCTATGACTCTTGATATCTAACTCAATTGCTTGGTATCGCTCCCCCAATGGTCAGTAGCATTGTAGCATAACAGCAGATCACGGACTACTGTCAATCAGATGCTTGCCTTGCCGTCCATCCATCCATCCATCTATCTATCTATCTATCTATGACTCTTGATATCTAACTCTCTTGCTTGCTATCGCTCCCCCAATGGTCAGTAGCATTGTAGCATAACAGCAGATCACGGACCACTGTCAATCAGATGCTTGCCTTGCCGTCCATCCATCCATCTATCTATCTATCTATGACTCTTGATATCTAACTCTCTTGCTTGGTATCGCTCCCCCAATGGTCAGTAGCATTGTAGCATAACAGCAGATCACGGACCACTGTCAATCAGATGCTTGCCTTGCCGTCCATCCATCCATCTATCTAGCTATCTATCTATCTATGACTCTTGATATCTAACTCAATTGCTTGGTATCGCTCCCCCAATGGTCAGTAGCATTGTAGCATAACAGCAGATCACGGACTACTGTCAATCAGATGCTTGCCTTGCCGTCCATCCATCCATCCATCTATCTATCTATCTATCTATGACTCTTGATATCTAACTCTCTTGCTTGCTATCGCTCCCCCAATGGTCAGTAGCATTGTAGCATAACAGCAGATCACGGACCACTGTCAATCAGATGCTTGCCTTGCCGTCCATTCATCCATCTATCTATCTATCTATGACTCTTGATATCTAACTCTCTTGCTTGCTATTGCTCCCCCAACGGTCAGTAGCATAGTAGCATAACAGCAGATCACGGACCACTGTCAATCAGATGCTTGCCTTGCCGTCCATCCATCCATCTATCTATCTATCTATATATCTATGACTCTCGATATCTAACTCTCTTGCTTGCTATCGCTCCCCCAATGGTCAGTAGCATAGTAGCATAACAGCAGATCACGGACCACTGTCAATCAGATGCTTGCCTTGCCGTCCATCCATCTATCTATCTATCTATCTATCTATCTATCTATCTATCTATCTATCTATCTATCTATCTATGACTCTTGATATCTAACTCTCTTGCTTGGTATCGCTCCCCCAATGGTCAGTAGCATAGTAGCATAACAGCAGATCACGGACCACTGTCAATCAGGTGCTTGCCTTGCCGTCCATCCATCCATCCATCTATCTAGCTATCTATCTATCTATGACTCTTGATATCTAACTCTCTTGCTTGGTATCGCTCCCCCAATGGTCAGTAGCATAGTAGCATAACAGCAGATCACGGACCACTGTCAATCAGGTGCTTGCCTTGCCGTCCATCCATCCATCTATCTATCTATCTATCTATCCATCCATCCATCCATCTATCTATCTATGTATCTATGTCTCTTGATATCTAACTCTCTTGCTTGCTATCGCTCCCCCAATGGTCAGTAGCATAGTAGCATAACAGCAGATCACGGACCACTGTCAATCAGATGCTTGCCTTGCCGTCCATCCATCTATCTATCTATCTATCTATCTATCTATCTATCTATCTATCTATCTATCTATCTATCTATCTATCTATCTATCTATGACTCTTGATATCTAACTCTCTTGCTTGGTATCGCTCCCCCAATGGTCAGTAGCATAGTAGCATAACAGCAGATCACGGACCACTGTCAATCAGGTGCTTGCCTTGCCGTCCATCCATCCATCTATCTATCTATCTATCTATCTATCTATCTATCTATCTATCTATCTATCTATCTATCTATCTATCTATGTCTCTCGATATCTAACTCTCTTGCTTGCTATCGCTCCCCCAATGGTCAGTAGCATTGTAGCATAACAGCAGATCATGGACAACTGTCAATCAGGTGCTTGCCTTGCCGTCCATCCATCCATCCATCTATCTATCTATCTATCTATCTATCTATCACTCTCGATATCTAACTCTCTTGCTTGCTATCGCTCCCCCAATGGTCAGTAGCATAGTAGCATAACAGCAGATCACGGACCACTGTCAATCAGATGCTTGCCTTGCCGTCCATCCATCCATCTATCTATCTATCTATATATCTATGACTCTCGATATCTAACTCTCTTGCTTGCTATCGCTCCCCCAATGGTCAGTAGCATAGTAGCATAACAGCAGATCACGGACCACTGTCAATCAGATGCTTGCCTTGCCGTCCATCCATCTATCTATCTATCTATCTATCTATCTATCTATCTATCTATCTATCTATCTATCTATCTATCTATCTATCTATGACTCTTGATATCTAACTCTCTTGCTTGGTATCGCTCCCCCAATGGTCAGTAGCATAGTAGCAGATCACGGACCACTGTCAATCAGGTGCTTGCCTTGCCGTCCATCCATCCATCCATCTATCTAGCTATCTATCTATCTATGACTCTTGATATCTAACTCTCTTGCTTGGTATCGCTCCCCCAATGGTCAGTAGCATAGTAGCATAACAGCAGATCACGGACCACTGTCAATCAGGTGCTTGCCTTGCCGTCCATCCATCCATCTATCTATCTATCTATCTATGACTCTTGATATCTAACTCTCTTGCTTGGTATCGCTCCCCCAATGGTCAGTAGCATTGTAGCATAACAGCAGATCACGGACCACTGTCAATCAGATGCTTGCCTTGCCGTCCATCCATCCATCTATCTAGCTATCTATCTATCTATGACTCTTGATATCTAACTCAATTGCTTGGTATCGCTCCCCCAATGGTCAGTAGCATTGTAGCATAACAGCAGATCACGGACTACTGTCAATCAAATGCTTGCCTTGCCGTCCATCCATCCATCCATCTATCTATCTATCTATCTATGACTCTTGATATCTAACTCTCTTGCTTGCTATCGCTCCCCCAATGGTCAGTAGCATTGTAGCATAACAGCAGATCACGGACCACTGTCAATCAGATGCTTGCCTTGCCGTCCATCCATCCATCGATCTATCTATCTATGACTCTTGATATCTAACTCTCTTGCTTGCTATTGCTCCCCCAACGGTCAGTAGCATAGTAGCATAACAGCAGATCACGGACCACTGTCAATCAGATGCTTGCCTTGCCGTCCATCCATCCATCTATCTTTGTATCTATGTCTCTTGATATCTAACTCTCTTGCTTGCTATCGCTCCCCCAATGGTCAGTAGCATAGTAGCATAACAGCAGATCACGGACCACTGTCAATCAGATGCTTGCCTTGCCGTCCATCCATCCATCTATCTATCTATCTATCTATCTATCTATCTATCTATCTATCTATCTATCTATCTATGACTCTTGATATCTAACTCTCTTGCTTGGTATCGCTCCCCCAATGGTCAGTAGCATAGTAGCATAACAGCAGATCACGGACCACTGTCAATCAGGTGCTTGCCTTGCCGTCCATCCATCCATCTATCTATCTATCTATCTATCTATCTATCTATCTATCTATCTATCTATGTCTCTCGATATCTAACTCTCTTGCTTGCTATCGCTCCCCCAATGGTCAGTAGCATTGTAGCATAACAGCAGATCACGGACAACTGTCAATCAGGTGCTTGCCTTGCCGTCCATCCATCCATCCATCTATCTATCTATCTATCTATCTATCCATCTATCTATCTATCTATCTATCTATCTATCTATCTATCTATGACTCTTGATATCTAACTCTCTTGCTTGGTATCGCTCCCCCAATGGTCAGTAGCATAGTAGCATAACAGCAGATCACGGACCACTGTCAATCAGGTGCTTGCCTTGCCGTCCATCCATCCATCCATCTATCTAGCTATCTATCTATCCATGACTCTTGATATCTAACTCTCTTGCTTGGTATCGCTCCCCCAATGGTCAGTAGCATAGTAGCATAACAGCAGATCACGGACCACTGTCAATCAGGTGCTTGCCTTGCCGTCCATCCATCCATCTATCTATCTATCTATCTATGACTCTTGATATCTAACTCTCTTGCTTGGTATCGCTCCCCCAATGGTCAGTAGCATTGTAGCATAACAGCAGATCACGGACCACTGTCAATCAGATGCTTGCCTTGCCGTCCATCCATCCATCTATCTAGCTATCTATCTATCTATGACTCTTGATATCTAACTCAATTGCTTGGTATCGCTCCCCCAATGGTCAGTAGCATTGTAGCATAACAGCAGATCACGGACTACTGTCAATCAAATGCTTGCCTTGCCGTCCATCCATCCATCCATCTATCTATCTATCTATCTATGACTCTTGATATCTAACTCTCTTGCTTGCTATCGCTCCCCCAATGGTCAGTAGCATTGTAGCATAACAGCAGATCACGGACCACTGTCAATCAGATGCTTGCCTTGCCGTCCATCCATCCATCGATCTATCTATCTATGACTCTTGATATCTAACTCTCTTGCTTGCTATTGCTCCCCCAACGGTCAGTAGCATAGTAGCATAACAGCAGATCACGGACCACTGTCAATCAGATGCTTGCCTTGCCGTCCATCCATCCATCTATCTATGTATCTATGTCTCTTGATATCTAACTCTCTTGCTTGCTATCGCTCCCCCAATGGTCAGTAGCATAGTAGCATAACAGCAGATCACGGACCACTGTCAATCAGATGCTTGCCTTGCCGTCCATCCATCTATCTATCTATCTATCTATCTATCTATCTATCTATCTATCTATCTATCTATCTATCTATCTATCTATCTATCTATCTATCTATGACTCTTGATATCTAACTCTCTTGCTTGGTATCGCTCCCCCAATGGTCAGTAGCATAGTAGCATAACAGCAGATCACGGACCACTGTCAATCAGGTGTTTGCCTTGCCGTCCATCCATCCATCTATCTATCTATCTATCTATCTATCTATCTATCTATCTATCTATCTATCTATCTATCTATGTCTCTCGATATCTAACTCTCTTGCTTGCTATCGCTCCCCCAATGGTCAGTAGCATTGTAGCATAACAGCAGATCACGGACAACTGTCAATCAGGTGCTTGCCTTGCCGTCCATCCATCCATCCATCTATCTATCTATCTATCTATCTATCTATCTATCTATCTATCTATCTATCTATCTATCTATCTATCTATCTATGACTCTTGATATCTAACTCTCTTGCTTGGTATCGCTCCCCCAATGGTCAGTAGCATAGTAGCATAACAGCAGATCACGGACCACTGTCAATCAGGTGCTTGCCTTGCCGTCCATCCATCCATCCATCTATCTAGCTATCTATCTATCTATGACTCTTGATATCTAACTCTCTTGCTTGGTATCGCTCCCCCAATGGTCAGTAGCATAGTAGCATAACAGCAGATCACGGACCACTGTCAATCAGGTGCTTGCCTTGCCGTCCATCCATCCATCTATCTATCTATCTATCTATGACTCTTGATATCTAACTCTCTTGCTTGGTATCGCTCCCCCAATGGTCAGTAGCATTGTAGCATAACAGCAGATCACGGACCACTGTCAATCAGATGCTTGCCTTGCCGTCCATCCATCCATCTATCTAGCTATCTATCTATCTATGACTCTTGATATCTAACTCAATTGCTTGGTATCGCTCCCCCAATGGTCAGTAGCATTGTAGCATAACAGCAGATCACGGACTACTGTCAATCAAATGCTTGCCTTGCCGTCCATCCATCCATCCATCTATCTATCTATCTATCTATGACTCTTGATATCTAACTCTCTTGCTTGCTATCGCTCCCCCAATGGTCAGTAGCATTGTAGCATAACAGCAGATCACGGACCACTGTCAATCAGATGCTTGCCTTGCCGTCCATCCATCCATCGATCTATCTATCTATGACTCTTGATATCTAACTCTCTTGCTTGCTATTGCTCCCCCAACGGTCAGTAGCATAGTAGCATAACAGCAGATCACGGACCACTGTCAATCAGATGCTTGCCTTGCCGTCCATCCATCCATCTATCTATGTATCTATGTCTCTTGATATCTAACTCTCTTGCTTGCTATCGCTCCCCCAATGGTCAGTAGCATAGTAGCATAACAGCAGATCACGGACCACTGTCAATCAGGTGCTTGCCTTGCCGTCCATCCATCCATCCATCTATCTATCTATCTATCTATCTATCTATCACTCTCGATATCTAACTCTCTTGCTTGCTATCGCTCCCCCAATGGTCAGTAGCATAGTAGCATAACAGCAGATCACGGACCACTGTCAATCAGATGCTTGCCTTGCCGTCCATCCATCCATCTATCTATCTATCTATATATCTATGACTCTCGATATCTAACTCTCTTGCTTGCTATCGCTCCCCCAATGGTCAGTAGCATAGTAGCATAACAGCAGATCACGGACCACTGTCAATCAGATGCTTGCCTTGCCGTCCATCCATCTATCTATCTATCTATCTATCTATCTATCTATCTATCTATCTATCTATCTATCTATCTATCTATGACTCTTGATATCTAACTCTCTTGCTTGGTATCGCTCCCCCAATGGTCAGTAGCATAGTAGCAGATCACGGACCACTGTCAATCAGGTGCTTGCCTTGCCGTCCATCCATCCATCCATCTATCTAGCTATCTATCTATCTATGACTCTTGATATCTAACTCTCTTGCTTGGTATCGCTCCCCCAATGGTCAGTAGCATAGTAGCATAACAGCAGATCACGGACCACTGTCAATCAGGTGCTTGCCTTGCCGTCCATCCATCCATCTATCTATCTATCTATCTATGACTCTTGATATCTAACTCTCTTGCTTGGTATCGCTCCCCCAATGGTCAGTAGCATTGTAGCATAACAGCAGATCACGGACCACTGTCAATCAGATGCTTGCCTTGCCGTCCATCCATCCATCTATCTAGCTATCTATCTATCTATGACTCTTGATATCTAACTCAATTGCTTGGTATCGCTCCCCCAATGGTCAGTAGCATTGTAGCATAACAGCAGATCACGGACTACTGTCAATCAAATGCTTGCCTTGCCGTCCATCCATCCATCCATCTATCTATCTATCTATCTATGACTCTTGATATCTAACTCTCTTGCTTGCTATCGCTCCCCCAATGGTCAGTAGCATTGTAGCATAACAGCAGATCACGGACCACTGTCAATCAGATGCTTGCCTTGCCGTCCATCCATCCATCGATCTATCTATCTATGACTCTTGATATCTAACTCTCTTGCTTGCTATTGCTCCCCCAACGGTCAGTAGCATAGTAGCATAACAGCAGATCACGGACCACTGTCAATCAGATGCTTGCCTTGCCGTCCATCCATCTATCTATCTATCTATCTATCTATCTATCTATCTATCTATCTATCTATCTATCTATCTATCTATCTATCTATCTATCTATGACTCTTGATATCTAACTCTCTTGCTTGGTATCGCTCCCCCAATGGTCAGTAGCATAGTAGCATAACAGCAGATCACGGACCACTGTCAATCAGGTGCTTGCCTTGCCGTCCATCCATCCATCTATCTATCTATCTATCTATCTATCTATCTATCTATCTATCTATCTATCTATCTATCTATGTCTCTCGATATCTAACTCTCTTGCTTGCTATCGCTCCCCCAATGGTCAGTAGCATTGTAGCATAACAGCAGATCACGGACAACTGTCAATCAGGTGCTTGCCTTGCCGTCCATCCATCCATCCATCTATCTATCTATCAATCTATCTATCTATCACTCTCGATATCTAACTCTCTTGCTTGCTATCGCTCCCCCAATGGTCAGTAGCATAGTAGCATAACAGCAGATCACGGACCACTGTCAATCAGATGCTTGCCTTGCCGTCCATCCATCCATCTATCTATCTATCTATATATCTATGACTCTCGATATCTAACTCTCTTGCTTGCTATCGCTCCCCCAATGGTCAGTAGCATAGTAGCATAACAGCAGATCACGGACCACTGTCAATCAGATGCTTGCCTTGCCGTCCATCCATCTATCTATCTATCTATCTATCTATCTATCTATCTATCTATCTATCTATCTATCTATCTATCTATCTATGACTCTTGATATCTAACTCTCTTGCTTGGTATCGCTCCCCCAATGGTCAGTAGCATAGTAGCATAACAGCAGATCACGGACCACTGTCAATCAGGTGCTTGCCTTGCCGTCCATCCATCCATCCATCTATCTAGCTATCTATCTATCTATGACTCTTGATATCTAACTCTCTTGCTTGGTATCGCTCCCCCAATGGTCAGTAGCATAGTAGCATAACAGCAGATCACGGACCACTGTCAATCAGGTGCTTGCCTTGCCGTCCATCCATCCATCTATCTATCTATCTATCTATGACTCTTGATATCTAACTCTCTTGCTTGGTATCGCTCCCCCAATGGTCAGTAGCATTGTAGCATAACAGCAGATCACGGACCACTGTCAATCAGATGCTTGCCTTGCCGTCCATCCATCCATCTATCTAGCTATCTATCTATCTATGACTCTTGATATCTAACTCAATTGCTTGGTATCGCTCCCCCAATGGTCAGTAGCATTGTAGCATAACAGCAGATCACGGACTACTGTCAATCAGATGCTTGCCTTGCCGTCCATCCATCCATCCATCTATCTATCTATCTATCTATGACTCTTGATATCTAACTCTCTTGCTTGCTATCGCTCCCCCAATGGTCAGTAGCATTGTAGCATAACAGCAGATCACGGACCACTGTCAATCAGATGCTTGCCTTGCCGTCCATCCATCCATCGATCTATCTATCTATGACTCTTGATATCTAACTCTCTTGCTTGCTATTGCTCCCCCAACGGTCAGTAGCATAGTAGCATAACAGCAGATCACGGACCACTGTCAATCAGATGCTTGCCTTGCCGTCCATCCATCCATCTATCTATGTATCTATGTCTCTTGATATCTAACTCTCTTGCTTGCTATCGCTCCCCCAATGGTCAGTAGCATAGTAGCATAACAGCAGATCACGGACCACTGTCAATCAGATGCTTGCCTTGCCGTCCATCCATCTATCTATCTATCTATCTATCTATCTATCTATCTATCTATCTATCTATCTATCTATCTATCTATCTCTCTATCTATCTATCTATCTATGACTCTTGATATCTAACTCTCTTGCTTGGTATCGCTCCCCCAATGGTCAGTAGCATAGTAGCATAACAGCAGATCACGGACCACTGTCAATCAGGTGCTTGCCTTGCCGTCCATCCATCCATCTATCTATCTATCTATCTATCTATCTATCTATCTATCTATCTATCTATCTATCTATCTATCTATCTATCTATGTCTCTCGATATCTAACTCTCTTGCTTGCTATCGCTCCCCCAATGGTCAGTAGCATTGTAGCATAACAGCAGATCACGGACAACTGTCAATCAGGTGCTTGCCTTGCCGTCCATCCATCCATCCATCTATCTATCTATCTATCTATCTATCTATCTATCTATCTATCTATCTATCTATCTATCTATCTATCTATCTATCTATCTATGACTCTTGATATCTAACTCTCTTGCTTGGTATCGCTCCCCCAATGGTCAGTAGCATAGTAGCATAACAGCAGATCACGGACCACTGTCAATCAGGTGCTTGCCTTGCCGTCCATCCATCCATCTATCTATCTATCTATCTATCTATCTATCTATCTATCTATCTATCTATCTATCTATGTCTCTCGATATCTAACTCTCTTGCTTGCAATCGCTCCCCCAATGGTCAGTAGCATTGTAGCATAACAGCAGATCACGGACAACTGTCAATCAGGTGCTTGCCTTGCCGTCCATCCATCCATCCATCCATCTATCTATCTATCTATCTATCTATCACTCTCGATATCTAACTCTCTTGCTTGCTATCGCTCCCCCAATGGTCAGTAGCATAGTAGCATAACAGCAGATCACGGACCACTGTCAATCATATGCTTGCCTTGCCGTCCATCCATCCATCTATCTATCTATCTATATATCTATGACTCTCGATATCTAACTCTCTTGCTTGCTATCGCTCCCCCAATGGTCAGTAGCATAGTAGCATAACAGCAGATCACGGACCACTGTCAATCAGATGCTTGCCTTGCCGTCCATCCATCTATCTATCTATCTATCTATCTATCTATCTATCTATCTATCTATCTATCTATCTATCTATCTATCTATGACTCTTGATATCTAACTCTCTTGCTTGGTATCGCTCCCCCAATGGTCAGTAGCATAGTAGCAGATCACGGACCACTGTCAATCAGGTGCTTGCCTTGCCGTCCATCCATCCATCCATCTATCTAGCTATCTATCTATCTATGACTCTTGATATCTAACTCTCTTGCTTGGTATCGCTCCCCCAATGGTCAGTAGCATAGTAGCATAACAGCAGATCACGGACCACTGTCAATCAGGTGCTTGCCTTGCCGTCCATCCATCCATCTATCTATCTATCTATCTATGACTCTTGATATCTAACTCTCTTGCTTGGTATCGCTCCCCCAATGGTCAGTAGCATTGTAGCATAACAGCAGATCACGGACCACTGTCAATCAGATGCTTGCCTTGCCGTCCATCCATCCATCTATCTAGCTATCTATCTATCTATGACTCTTGATATCTAACTCAATTGCTTGGTATCGCTCCCCCAATGGTCAGTAGCATTGTAGCATAACAGCAGATCACGGACTACTGTCAATCAAATGCTTGCCTTGCCGTCCATCCATCCATCCATCTATCTATCTATCTATCTATGACTCTTGATATCTAACTCTCTTGCTTGCTATCGCTCCCCCAATGGTCAGTAGCATTGTAGCATAACAGCAGATCACGGACCACTGTCAATCAGATGCTTGCCTTGCCGTCCATCCATCCATCGATCTATCTATCTATGACTCTTGATATCTAACTCTCTTGCTTGCTATTGCTCCCCCAACGGTCAGTAGCATAGTAGCATAACAGCAGATCACGGACCACTGTCAATCAGATGCTTGCCTTGCCGTCCATCCATCTATCTATCTATCTATCTATCTATCTATCTATCTATCTATCTATCTATCTATCTATCTATCTATCTATCTATCTATCTATCTATCTATCTATGACTCTTGATATCTAACTCTCTTGCTTGGTATCGCTCCCCCAATGGTCAGTAGCATAGTAGCATAACAGCAGATCACGGACCACTGTCAATCAGGTGCTTGCCTTGCCGTCCATCCATCCATCTATCTATCTATCTATCTATCTATCTATCTATCTATCTATCTATCTATCTATCTATGTCTCTCGATATCTAACTCTCTTGCTTGCTATCGCTCCCCCAATGGTCAGTAGCATTGTAGCATAACAGCAGATCACGGACAACTGTCAATCAGGTGCTTGCCTTGCCGTCCATCCATCCATCCATCTATCTATCTATCAATCTATCTATCTATCACTCTCGATATCTAACTCTCTTGCTTGCTATCGCTCCCCCAATGGTCAGTAGCATAGTAGCATAACAGCAGATCACGGACCACTGTCAATCAGATGCTTGCCTTGCCGTCCATCCATCCATCTATCTATCTATCTATATATCTATGACTCTCGATATCTAACTCTCTTGCTTGCTATCGCTCCCCCAATGGTCAGTAGCATAGTAGCATAACAGCAGATCACGGACCACTGTCAATCAGATGCTTGCCTTGCCGTCCATCCATCTATCTATCTATCTATCTATCTATCTATCTATCTATCTATCTATCTATCTATCTATCTATCTATCTATCTATGACTCTTGATATCTAACTCTCTTGCTTGGTATCGCTCCCCCAATGGTCAGTAGCATAGTAGCATAACAGCAGATCACGGACCACTGTCAATCAGGTGCTTGCCTTGCCGTCCATCCATCCATCCATCTATCTAGCTATCTATCTATCTATGACTCTTGATATCTAACTCTCTTGCTTGGTATCGCTCCCCCAATGGTCAGTAGCATAGTAGCATAACAGCAGATCACGGACCACTGTCAATCAGGTGCTTGCCTTGCCGTCCATCCATCCATCTATCTATCTATCTATCTATGACTCTTGATATCTAACTCTCTTGCTTGGTATCGCTCCCCCAATGGTCAGTAGCATTGTAGCATAACAGCAGATCACGGACCACTGTCAATCAGATGCTTGCCTTGCCGTCCATCCATCCATCTATCTAGCTATCTATCTATCTATGACTCTTGATATCTAACTCAATTGCTTGGTATCGCTCCCCCAATGGTCAGTAGCATTGTAGCATAACAGCAGATCACGGACTACTGTCAATCAGATGCTTGCCTTGCCGTCCATCCATCCATCCATCTATCTATCTATCTATCTATGACTCTTGATATCTAACTCTCTTGCTTGCTATCGCTCCCCCAATGGTCAGTAGCATTGTAGCATAACAGCAGATCACGGACCACTGTCAATCAGATGCTTGCCTTGCCGTCCATCCATCCATCGATCTATCTATCTATGACTCTTGATATCTAACTCTCTTGCTTGCTATTGCTCCCCCAACGGTCAGTAGCATAGTAGCATAACAGCAGATCACGGACCACTGTCAATCAGATGCTTGCCTTGCCGTCCATCCATCCATCTATCTATGTATCTATGTCTCTTGATATCTAACTCTCTTGCTTGCTATCGCTCCCCCAATGGTCAGTAGCATAGTAGCATAACAGCAGATCACGGACCACTGTCAATCAGATGCTTGCCTTGCCGTCCATCCATCTATCTATCTATCTATCTATCTATCTATCTATCTATCTATCTATCTATCTATCTATCTATCTCTCTATCTATCTATCTATCTATGACTCTTGATATCTAACTCTCTTGCTTGGTATCGCTCCCCCAATGGTCAGTAGCATAGTAGCATAACAGCAGATCACGGACCACTGTCAATCAGGTGCTTGCCTTGCCGTCCATCCATCCATCTATCTATCTATCTATCTATCTATCTATCTATCTATCTATCTATCTATGTCTCTCGATATCTAACTCTCTTGCTTGCTATCGCTCCCCCAATGGTCAGTAGCATTGTAGCATAACAGCAGATCACGGACAACTGTCAATCAGGTGCTTGCCTTGCCGTCCATCCATCCATCCATCTATCTATCTATCTATCTATCTATCTATCTATCTATCTATCTATCTATCTATCTATGACTCTTGATATCTAACTCTCTTGCTTGGTATCGCTCCCCCAATGGTCAGTAGCATAGTAGCATAACAGCAGATCACGGACCACTGTCAATCAGGTGCTTGCCTTGCCGTCCATCCATCCATCTATCTATCTATCTATCTATGACTCTTGATATCTAACTCTCTTGCTTGGTATCGCTCCCCCAATGGTCAGTAGCATTGTAGCATAACAGCAGATCACGGACCACTGTCAATCAGATGCTTGCCTTGCCGTCCATCCATCCATCTATCTAGCTATCTATCTATCTATGACTCTTGATATCTAACTCAATTGCTTGGTATCGCTCCCCCAATGGTCAGTAGCATTGTAGCATAACAGCAGATCACGGACCACTGTCAATCATATGCTTGCCTTGCCGTCCATCCATCCATCTATCTATCTATCTATATATCTATGACTCTCGATATCTAACTCTCTTGCTTGCTATCGCTCCCCCAATGGTCAGTAGCATAGTAGCATAACAGCAGATCACGGACCACTGTCAATCAGGTGCTTGCCTTGCCGTCCATCCATCCATCTATCTATCTATCTATCTATGACTCTTGATATCTAACTCTCTTGCTTGGTATCGCTCCCCCAATGGTCAGTAGCATAGTAGCAGATCACGGACCACTGTCAATCAGGTGCTTGCCTTGCCGTCCATCCATCCATCCATCTATCTAGCTATCTATCTATCTATGACTCTTGATATCTAACTCTCTTGCTTGGTATCGCTCCCCCAATGGTCAGTAGCATAGTAGCATTACAGCAGATCACGGACCACTGTCAATCAGGTGCTTGCCTTGCCGTCCATCCATCCATCTATCTATCTATCTATCTATGACTCTTGATATCTAACTCTCTTGCTTGGTATCGCTCCCCCAATGGTCAGTAGCATTGTAGCATAACAGCAGATCACGGACCACTGTCAATCAGATGCTTGCCTTGCCGTCCATCCATCCATCTATCTAGCTATCTATCTATCTATGACTCTTGATATCTAACTCAATTGCTTGGTATCGCTCCCCCAATGGTCAGTAGCATTGTAGCATAACAGCAGATCACGGACTACTGTCAATCAAATGCTTGCCTTGCCGTCCATCCATCCATCCATCTATCTATCTATCTATCTATGACTCTTGATATCTAACTCTCTTGATTGCTATCGCTCCCCCAATGGTCAGTAGCATTGTAGCATAACAGCAGATCACGGACCACTGTCAATCAGATGCTTGCCTTGCCGTCCATCCATCCATCGATCTATCTATCTATGACTCTTGATATCTAACTCTCTTGCTTGCTATTGCTCCCCCAACGGTCAGTAGCATAGTAGCATAACAGCAGATCACGGACCACTGTCAATCAGATGCTTGCCTTGCCGTCCATCCATCCATCTATCTATGTATCTATGTCTCTTGATATCTAACTCTCTTGCTTGCTATCGCTCCCCCAATGGTCAGTAGCATAGTAGCATAACAGCAGATCACGGACCACTGTCAATCAGATGCTTGCCTTGCCGTCCATCCATCCATCTATCTATCTATCTATATATCTATGACTCTCGATATCTAACTCTCTTGCTTGCTATCGCTCCCCCAATGGTCAGTAGCATAGTAGCATAACAGCAGATCACGGACCACTGTCAATCAGATGCTTGCCTTGCCGTCCATCCATCTATCTATCTATCTATCTATCTATCTATCTATCTATCTATCTATCTATCTATCTATCTATCTATCTATCTATGACTCTTGATATCTAACTCTCTTGCTTGGTATCGCTCCCCCAATGGTCAGTAGCATAGTAGCAGATCACGGACCACTGTCAATCAGGTGCTTGCCTTGCCGTCCATCCATCCATCCATCTATCTAGCTATCTATCTATCTATGACTCTTGATATCTAACTCTCTTGCTTGGTATCGCTCCCCCAATGGTCAGTAGCATAGTAGCATTACAGCAGATCACGGACCACTGTCAATCAGGTGCTTGCCTTGCCGTCCATCCATCCATCTATCTATCTATCTATCTATGACTCTTGATATCTAACTCTCTTGCTTGGTATCGCTCCCCCAATGGTCAGTAGCATTGTAGCATAACAGCAGATCACGGACCACTGTCAATCAGATGCTTGCCTTGCCGTCCATCCATCCATCTATCTAGCTATCTATCTATCTATGACTCTTGATATCTAACTCAATTGCTTGGTATCGCTCCCCCAATGGTCAGTAGCATTGTAGCATAACAGCAGATCACGGACCACTGTCAATCATATGCTTGCCTTGCCGTCCATCCATCCATCTATCTATCTATCTATATATCTATGACTCTCGATATCTAACTCTCTTGCTTGCTATCGCTCCCCCAATGGTCAGTAGCATAGTAGCATAACAGCAGATCACGGACCACTGTCAATCAGGTGCTTGCCTTGCCGTCCATCCATCCATCTATCTATCTATCTATCTATGACTCTTGATATCTAACTCTCTTGCTTGGTATCGCTCCCCCAATGGTCAGTAGCATAGTAGCAGATCACGGACCACTGTCAATCAGGTGCTTGCCTTGCCGTCCATCCATCCATCCATCTATCTAGCTATCTATCTATCTATGACTCTTGATATCTAACTCTCTTGCTTGGTATCGCTCCCCCAATGGTCAGTAGCATAGTAGCATTACAGCAGATCACGGACCACTGTCAATCAGGTGCTTGCCTTGCCGTCCATCCATCCATCTATCTATCTATCTATCTATGACTCTTGATATCTAACTCTCTTGCTTGGTATCGCTCCCCCAATGGTCAGTAGCATTGTAGCATAACAGCAGATCACGGACCACTGTCAATCAGATGCTTGCCTTGCCGTCCATCCATCCATCTATCTAGCTATCTATCTATCTATGACTCTTGATATCTAACTCAATTGCTTGGTATCGCTCCCCCAATGGTCAGTAGCATTGTAGCATAACAGCAGATCACGGACTACTGTCAATCAAATGCTTGTCTTGCCGTCCATCCATCCATCCATCTATCTATCTATCTATCTATGACTCTTGATATCTAACTCTCTTGCTTGCTATCGCTCCCCCAATGGTCAGTAGCATTGTAGCATAACAGCAGATCACGGACCACTGTCAATCAGATGCTTGCCTTGCCGTCCATCCATCCATCGATCTATCTATCTATGACTCTTGATATCTAACTCTCTTGCTTGCTATTGCTCCCCCAACGGTCAGTAGCATAGTAGCATAACAGCAGATCACGGACCACTGTCAATCAGATGCTTGCCTTGCCGTCCATCCATCCATCTATCTATGTATCTATGTCTCTTGATATCTAACTCTCTTGCTTGCTATCGCTCCCCCAATGGTCAGTAGCATAGTAGCATAACAGCAGATCACGGACCACTGTCAATCAGATGCTTGCCTTGCCGTCCATCCATCCATCTATCTATCTATCTATATATCTATGACTCTCGATATCTAACTCTCTTGCTTGCTATCGCTCCCCCAATGGTCAGTAGCATAGTAGCATAACAGCAGATCACGGACCACTGTCAATCAGATGCTTGCCTTGCCGTCCATCCATCTATCTATCTATCTATCTATCTATCTATCTATCTATCTATCTATCTATCTATCTATCTATCTATCTATCTATCTATCTATGACTCTTGATATCTAACTCTCTTGCTTGGTATCGCTCCCCCAATGGTCAGTAGCATAGTAGCAGATCACGGACCACTGTCAATCAGGTGCTTGCCTTGCCGTCCATCCATCCATCCATCTATCTAGCTATCTATCTATCTATGACTCTTGATATCTAACTCTCTTGCTTGGTATCGCTCCCCCAATGGTCAGTAGCATAGTAGCATTACAGCAGATCACGGACCACTGTCAATCAGGTGCTTGCCTTGCCGTCCATCCATCCATCTATCTATCTATCTATCTATGACTCTTGATATCTAACTCTCTTGCTTGGTATCGCTCCCCCAATGGTCAGTAGCATTGTAGCATAACAGCAGATCACGGACCACTGTCAATCAGATGCTTGCCTTGCCGTCCATCCATCCATCTATCTAGCTATCTATCTATCTATGACTCTTGATATCTAACTCAATTGCTTGGTATCGCTCCCCCAATGGTCAGTAGCATTGTAGCATAACAGCAGATCACGGACTACTGTCAATCAAATGCTTGCCTTGCCGTCCATCCATCCATCCATCTATCTATCTATCTATCTATGACTCTTGATATCTAACTCTCTTGCTTGCTATCGCTCCCCCAATGGTCAGTAGCATTGTAGCATAACAGCAGATCACGGACCACTGTCAATCAGATGCTTGCCTTGCCGTCCATCCATCCATCGATCTATCTATCTATGACTCTTGATATCTAACTCTCTTGCTTGCTATTGCTCCCCCAACGGTCAGTAGCATAGTAGCATAACAGCAGATCACGGACCACTGTCAATCAGATGCTTGCCTTGCCGTCCATCCATCCATCTATCTATGTATCTATGTCTCTTGATATCTAACTCTCTTGCTTGCTATCGCTCCCCCAATGGTCAGTAGCATAGTAGCATAACAGCAGATCACGGACCACTGTCAATCAGATGCTTGCCTTGCCGTCCATCCATCTATCTATCTATCTATCTATCTATCTATCTATCTATCTATCTATCTATCTATCTATCTATCTATCTATCTATCTATCTATCTATGACTCTTGATATCTAACTCTCTTGCTTGGTATCGCTCCCCCAATGGTCAGTAGCATAGTAGCATAACAGCAGATCACGGACCACTGTCAATCAGGTGCTTGCCTTGCCGTCCATCCATCCATCTATCTATCTATCTATCTATCTATCTATCTATCTATCTATCTATCTATCTATCTATCTATCTATCTATCTATCTATGTCTCTCGATATCTAACTCTCTTGCTTGCTATCGCTCCCCCAATGGTCAGTAGCATTGTAGCATAACAGCAGATCACGGACAACTGTCAATCAGGTGCTTGCCTTGCCGTCCATCCATCCATCCATCTATCTATCTATCTATCTATCTATCTATCACTCTCGATATCTAACTCTCTTGCTTGGTATCGCTCCCCCAATGGTCAGTAGCATAGTAGCATTACAGCAGATCACGGACCACTGTCAATCAGGTGCTTGCCTTGCCGTCCATCCATCCATCTATCTATCTATCTATCTATGACTCTTGATATCTAACTCTCTTGCTTGGTATCGCTCCCCCAATGGTCAGTAGCATTGTAGCATAACAGCAGATCACGGACCACTGTCAATCAGATGCTTGCCTTGCCGTCCATCCATCCATCTATCTAGCTATCTATCTATCTATGACTCTTGATATCTAACTCAATTGCTTGGTATCGCTCCCCCAATGGTCAGTAGCATTGTAGCATAACAGCAGATCACGGACTACTGTCAATCAAATGCTTGCCTTGCCGTCCATCCATCCATCCATCTATCTATCTATCTATCTATGACTCTTGATATCTAACTCTCTTGCTTGCTATCGCTCCCCCAATGGTCAGTAGCATTGTAGCATAACAGCAGATCACGGACCACTGTCAATCAGATGCTTGCCTTGCCGTCCATCCATCCATCGATCTATCTATCTATGACTCTTGATATCTAACTCTCTTGCTTGCTATTGCTCCCCCAACGGTCAGTAGCATAGTAGCATAACAGCAGATCACGGACCACTGTCAATCAGATGCTTGCCTTGCCGTCCATCCATCCATCTATCTATGTATCTATGTCTCTTGATATCTAACTCTCTTGCTTGCTATCGCTCCCCCAATGGTCAGTAGCATAGTAGCATAACAGCAGATCACGGACCACTGTCAATCAGATGCTTGCCTTGCCGTCCATCCATCCATCTATCTATCTATCTATATATCTATGACTCTCGATATCTAACTCTCTTGCTTGCTATCGCTCCCCCAATGGTCAGTAGCATAGTAGCATAACAGCAGATCACGGACCACTGTCAATCAGATGCTTGCCTTGCCGTCCATCCATCTATCTATCTATCTATCTATCTATCTATCTATCTATCTATCTATCTATCTATCTATCTATCTATCTATCTATCTATGACTCTTGATATCTAACTCTCTTGCTTGGTATCGCTCCCCCAATGGTCAGTAGCATAGTAGCAGATCACGGACCACTGTCAATCAGGTGCTTGCCTTGCCGTCCATCCATCCATCCATCTATCTAGCTATCTATCTATCTATGACTCTTGATATCTAACTCTCTTGCTTGGTATCGCTCCCCCAATGGTCAGTAGCATAGTAGCATTACAGCAGATCACGGACCACTGTCAATCAGGTGCTTGCCTTGCCGTCCATCCATCCATCTATCTATCTATCTATCTATGACTCTTGATATCTAACTCTCTTGCTTGGTATCGCTCCCCCAATGGTCAGTAGCATTGTAGCATAACAGCAGATCACGGACCACTGTCAATCAGATGCTTGCCTTGCCGTCCATCCATCCATCTATCTAGCTATCTATCTATCTATGACTCTTGATATCTAACTCAATTGCTTGGTATCGCTCCCCCAATGGTCAGTAGCATTGTAGCATAACAGCAGATCACGGACTACTGTCAATCAAATGCTTGCCTTGCCGTCCATCCATCCATCCATCTATCTATCTATCTATCTATGACTCTTGATATCTAACTCTCTTGCTTGCTATCGCTCCCCCAATGGTCAGTAGCATTGTAGCATAACAGCAGATCACGGACCACTGTCAATCAGATGCTTGCCTTGCCGTCCATCCATCCATCGATCTATCTATCTATGACTCTTGATATCTAACTCTCTTGCTTGCTATTGCTCCCCCAACGGTCAGTAGCATAGTAGCATAACAGCAGATCACGGACCACTGTCAATCAGATGCTTGCCTTGCCGTCCATCCATCCATCTATCTATGTATCTATGTCTCTTGATATCTAACTCTCTTGCTTGCTATCGCTCCCCCAATGGTCAGTAGCATAGTAGCATAACAGCAGATCACGGACCACTGTCAATCAGATGCTTGCCTTGCCGTCCATCCATCTATCTATCTATCTATCTATCTATCTATCTATCTATCTATCTATCTATCTATCTATCTATCTATCTATCTATCTATCTATCTATGACTCTTGATATCTAACTCTCTTGCTTGGTATCGCTCCCCCAATGGTCAGTAGCATAGTAGCATAACAGCAGATCACGGACCACTGTCAATCAGGTGCTTGCCTTGCCGTCCATCCATCCATCTATCTATCTATCTATCTATCTATCTATCTATCTATCTATCTATCTATCTATCTATCTATCTATCTATCTATGTCTCTCGATATCTAACTCTCTTGCTTGCTATCGCTCCCCCAATGGTCAGTAGCATTGTAGCATAACAGCAGATCACGGACAACTGTCAATCAGGTGCTTGCCTTGCCGTCCATCCATCCATCCATCTATCTATCTATCTATCTATCTATCTATCACTCTCGATATCTAACTCTCTTGCTTGCTATCGCTCCCCCAATGGTCAGTAGCATAGTAGCATAACAGCAGATCACGGACCACTGTCAATCAGATGCTTGCCTTGCCGTCCATCCATCCATCTATCTATCTATCTATATATCTATGACTCTCGATATCTAACTCTCTTGCTTGCTATCGCTCCCCCAATGGTCAGTAGCATAGTAGCATAACAGCAGATCACGGACCACTGTCAATCAGATGCTTGCCTTGCCGTCCATCCATCTATCTATCTATCTATCTATCTATCTATCTATCTATCTATCTATCTATCTATCTATCTATCTATCTATCTATGACTCTTGATATCTAACTCTCTTGCTTGGTATCGCTCCCCCAATGGTCAGTAGCATAGTAGCATAACAGCAGATCACGGACCACTGTCAATCAGGTGCTTGCCTTGCCGTCCATCCATCCATCCATCTATCTATCTATCTATCTATCTATGACTCTTGATATCTAACTCTCTTGCTTGGTATCGCTCCCCCAATGGTCAGTAGCATTGTAGCATAACAGCAGATCACGGACCACTGTCAATCAGATGCTTGCCTTGCCGTCCATCCATCTATCTATCTATCTATCTATCTATCTATCTATCTATCTATCTATCTATCTATCTATCTATCTATCTATCTATCTATGACTCTTGATATCTAACTCTCTTGCTTAGTATCGCTTCCCCAATGGTCAGTAGCATAGTAGCATAACAGCAGATCACGGACCACTGTCAATCAGGTGCTTGCCTTGCCGTCCATCCATCCATCTATCTATCTATCTATCTATCTATGACTCTTGATATCTAACTCTCTTGCTTGCTATCGCTCCCCCAATGGTCAGTAGCATTGTAGCATAACAGCAGATCACGGACCACTGTCAATCAGATGCTTGCCTTGCCGTCCATCCATCCATCTATCTATCTATCTATGACTCTTGATATCTAACTCTCTTGCTTGCTATTGCTCCCCCAACGGTCAGTAGCATAGTAGCATAACAGCAGATCACGGACCACTGTCAATCAGATGCTTGCCTTGCCGTCCATCCATCCATCTATCTATCTATCTATATATCTATGACTCTCGATATCTAACTCTCTTGCTTGCTATCGCTCCCCCAATGGTCAGTAGCATAGTAGCATAACAGCAGATCACGGACCACTGTCAATCAGATGCTTGCCTTGCCGTCCATCCATCTATCTATCTATCTATCTATCTATCTATCTATCTATCTATCTATCTATCTATCTATCTATCTATCTATCTATCTATCTATCTATCTATGACTCTTGATATCTAACTCTCTTGCTTGGTATCGCTCCCCCAATGGTCAGTAGCATAGTAGCATTACAGCAGATCACGGACCACTGTCAATCAGGTGCTTGCCTTGCCGTCCATCCATCCATCTATCTATCTATCTATCTATGACTCTTGATATCTAACTCTCTTGCTTGGTATCGCTCCCCCAATGGTCAGTAGCATTGTAGCATAACAGCAGATCACGGACCACTGTCAATCAGATGCTTGCCTTGCCGTCCATCCATCCATCTATCTAGCTATCTATCTATCTATGACTCTTGATATCTAACTCAATTGCTTGGTATCGCTCCCCCAATGGTCAGTAGCATTGTAGCATAACAGCAGATCACGGACTACTGTCAATCAAATGCTTGCCTTGCCGTCCATCCATCCATCCATCTATCTATCTATCTATCTATGACTCTTGATATCTAACTCTCTTGCTTGCTATCGCTCCCCCAATGGTCAGTAGCATTGTAGCATAACAGCAGATCACGGACCACTGTCAATCAGATGCTTGCCTTGCCGTCCATCCATCCATCGATCTATCTATCTATGACTCTTGATATCTAACTCTCTTGCTTGCTATTGCTCCCCCAACGGTCAGTAGCATAGTAGCATAACAGCAGATCACGGACCACTGTCAATCAGATGCTTGCCTTGCCGTCCATCCATCCATCTATCTATGTATCTATGTCTCTTGATATCTAACTCTCTTGCTTGCTATCGCTCCCCCAATGGTCAGTAGCATAGTAGCATAACAGCAGATCACGGACCACTGTCAATCAGATGCTTGCCTTGCCGTCCATCCATCCATCTATCTATCTATCTATATATCTATGACTCTCGATATCTAACTCTCTTGCTTGCTATCGCTCCCCCAATGGTCAGTAGCATAGTAGCATAACAGCAGATCACGGACCACTGTCAATCAGATGCTTGCCTTGCCGTCCATCCATCTATCTATCTATCTATCTATCTATCTATCTATCTATCTATCTATCTATCTATCTATCTATCTATCTATCTATGACTCTTGATATCTAACTCTCTTGCTTGGTATCGCTCCCCCAATGGTCAGTAGCATAGTAGCAGATCACGGACCACTGTCAATCAGGTGCTTGCCTTGCCGTCCATCCATCCATCCATCTATCTAGCTATCTATCTATCTATGACTCTTGATATCTAACTCTCTTGCTTGGTATCGCTCCCCCAATGGTCAGTAGCATAGTAGCATTACAGCAGATCACGGACCACTGTCAATCAGGTGCTTGCCTTGCCGTCCATCCATCCATCTATCTATCTATCTATCTATGACTCTTGATATCTAACTCTCTTGCTTGGTATCGCTCCCCCAATGGTCAGTAGCATTGTAGCATAACAGCAGATCACGGACCACTGTCAATCAGATGCTTGCCTTGCCGTCCATCCATCCATCTATCTAGCTATCTATCTATCTATGACTCTTGATATCTAACTCAATTGCTTGGTATCGCTCCCCCAATGGTCAGTAGCATTGTAGCATAACAGCAGATCACGGACTACTGTCAATCAAATGCTTGCCTTGCCGTCCATCCATCCATCCATCTATCTATCTATCTATCTATGACTCTTGATATCTAACTCTCTTGCTTGCTATCGCTCCCCCAATGGTCAGTAGCATTGTAGCATAACAGCAGATCACGGACCACTGTCAATCAGATGCTTGCCTTGCCGTCCATCCATCCATCGATCTATCTATCTATGACTCTTGATATCTAACTCTCTTGCTTGCTATTGCTCCCCCAACGGTCAGTAGCATAGTAGCATAACAGCAGATCACGGACCACTGTCAATCAGATGCTTGCCTTGCCGTCCATCCATCCATCTATCTATGTATCTATGTCTCTTGATATCTAACTCTCTTGCTTGCTATCGCTCCCCCAATGGTCAGTAGCATAGTAGCATAACAGCAGATCACGGACCACTGTCAATCAGATGCTTGCCTTGCCGTCCATCCATCTATCTATCTATCTATCTATCTATCTATCTATCTATCTATCTATCTATCTATCTATCTATCTATCTATCTATCTATCTATCTATCTATGACTCTTGATATCTAACTCTCTTGCTTGGTATCGCTCCCCCAATGGTCAGTAGCATAGTAGCATAACAGCAGATCACGGACCACTGTCAATCAGGTGCTTGCCTTGCCGTCCATCCATCCATCTATCTATCTATCTATCTATCTATCTATCTATCTATCTATCTATCTATCTATCTATCTATCTATCTATGTCTCTCGATATCTAACTCTCTTGCTTGCTATCGCTCCCCCAATGGTCAGTAGCATTGTAGCATAACAGCAGATCACGGACAACTGTCAATCAGGTGCTTGCCTTGCCGTCCATCCATCCATCCATCTATCTATCTATCTATCTATCTATCTATCTATCACTCTCGATATCTAACTCTCTTGCTTGCTATCGCTCCCCCAATGGTCAGTAGCATAGTAGCATAACAGCAGATCACGGACCACTGTCAATCAGATGCTTGCCTTGCCGTCCATCCATCCATCTATCTATCTATCTATATATCTATGACTCTCGATATCTAACTCTCTTGCTTGCTATCGCTCCCCCAATGGTCAGTAGCATAGTAGCATAACAGCAGATCACGGACCACTGTCAATCAGATGCTTGCCTTGCCGTCCATCCATCTATCTATCTATCTATCTATCTATCTATCTATCTATCTATCTATCTATCTATCTATCTATCTATCTATGACTCTTGATATCTAACTCTCTTGCTTGGTATCGCTCCCCCAATGGTCAGTAGCATAGTAGCATAACAGCAGATCACGGACCACTGTCAATCAGGTGCTTGCCTTGCCGTCCATCCATCCATCCATCTATCTATCTATCTATCTATCTATGACTCTTGATATCTAACTCTCTTGCTTGGTATCGCTCCCCCAATGGTCAGTAGCATTGTAGCATAACAGCAGATCACGGACCACTGTCAATCAGATGCTTGCCTTGCCGTCCATCCATCCATCGATCTATCTATCTATGACTCTTGATATCTAACTCTCTTGCTTGCTATTGCTCCCCCAACGGTCAGTAGCATAGTAGCATAACAGCAGATCACGGACCACTGTCAATCAGATGCTTGCCTTGCCGTCCATCCATCCATCTATCTATGTATCTATGTCTCTTGATATCTAACTCTCTTGCTTGCTATCGCTCCCCCAATGGTCAGTAGCATAGTAGCATAACAGCAGATCACGGACCACTGTCAATCAGATGCTTGCCTTGCCGTCCATCCATCCATCTATCTATCTATCTATATATCTATGACTCTCGATATCTAACTCTCTTGCTTGCTATCGCTCCCCCAATGGTCAGTAGCATAGTAGCATAACAGCAGATCACGGACCACTGTCAATCAGATGCTTGCCTTGCCGTCCATCCATCTATCTATCTATCTATCTATCTATCTATCTATCTATCTATCTATCTATCTATCTATCTATCTATCTATCTATCTATGACTCTTGATATCTAACTCTCTTGCTTGGTATCGCTCCCCCAATGGTCAGTAGCATAGTAGCAGATCACGGACCACTGTCAATCAGGTGCTTGCCTTGCCGTCCATCCATCCATCCATCTATCTAGCTATCTATCTATCTATGACTCTTGATATCTAACTCTCTTGCTTGGTATCGCTCCCCCAATGGTCAGTAGCATAGTAGCATTACAGCAGATCACGGACCACTGTCAATCAGGTGCTTGCCTTGCCGTCCATCCATCCATCTATCTATCTATCTATCTATGACTCTTGATATCTAACTCTCTTGCTTGGTATCGCTCCCCCAATGGTCAGTAGCATTGTAGCATAACAGCAGATCACGGACCACTGTCAATCAGATGCTTGCCTTGCCGTCCATCCATCCATCTATCTAGCTATCTATCTATCTATGACTCTTGATATCTAACTCAATTGCTTGGTATCGCTCCCCCAATGGTCAGTAGCATTGTAGCATAACAGCAGATCACGGACTACTGTCAATCAAATGCTTGCCTTGCCGTCCATCCATCCATCCATCTATCTATCTATCTATCTATGACTCTTGATATCTAACTCTCTTGCTTGCTATCGCTCCCCCAATGGTCAGTAGCATTGTAGCATAACAGCAGATCACGGACCACTGTCAATCAGATGCTTGCCTTGCCGTCCATCCATCCATCGATCTATCTATCTATGACTCTTGATATCTAACTCTCTTGCTTGCTATTGCTCCCCCAACGGTCAGTAGCATAGTAGCATAACAGCAGATCACGGACCACTGTCAATCAGATGCTTGCCTTGCCGTCCATCCATCCATCTATCTATGTATCTATGTCTCTTGATATCTAACTCTCTTGCTTGCTATCGCTCCCCCAATGGTCAGTAGCATAGTAGCATAACAGCAGATCACGGACCACTGTCAATCAGATGCTTGCCTTGCCGTCCATCCATCTATCTATCTATCTATCTATCTATCTATCTATCTATCTATCTATCTATCTATCTATCTATCTATCTATCTATGACTCTTGATATCTAACTCTCTTGCTTGGTATCGCTCCCCCAATGGTCAGTAGCATAGTAGCATAACAGCAGATCACGGACCACTGTCAATCAGGTGCTTGCCTTGCCGTCCATCCATCCATCTATCTATCTATCTATCTATCTATCTATCTATCTATCTATCTATCTATCTATCTATCTATCTATCTATCTATGTCTCTCGATATCTAACTCTCTTGCTTGCTATCGCTCCCCCAATGGTCAGTAGCATTGTAGCATAACAGCAGATCACGGACAACTGTCAATCAGGTGCTTGCCTTGCCGTCCATCCATCCATCCATCTATCTATCTATCTATCTATCTATCTATCACTCTCGATATCTAACTCTCTTGCTTGCTATCGCTCCCCCAATGGTCAGTAGCATAGTAGCATAACAGCAGATCACGGACCACTGTCAATCAGATGCTTGCCTTGCCGTCCATCCATCCATCTATCTATCTATCTATATATCTATGACTCTCGATATCTAACTCTCTTGCTTGCTATCGCTCCCCCAATGGTCAGTAGCATAGTAGCATAACAGCAGATCACGGACCACTGTCAATCAGATGCTTGCCTTGCCGTCCATCCATCTATCTATCTATCTATCTATCTATCTATCTATCTATCTATCTATCTATCTATCTATCTATGACTCTTGATATCTAACTCTCTTGCTTGGTATCGCTCCCCCAATGGTCAGTAGCATAGTAGCATAACAGCAGATCACGGACCACTGTCAATCAGGTGCTTGCCTTGCCGTCCATCCATCCATCCATCTATCTATCTATCTATCTATCTATGACTCTTGATATCTAACTCTCTTGCTTGGTATCGCTCCCCCAATGGTCAGTAGCATTGTAGCATAACAGCAGATCACGGACCACTGTCAATCAGATGCTTGCCTTGCCGTCCATCCATCTATCTATCTATCTATCTATCTATCTATCTATCTATCTATCTATCTATCTATCTATCTATCTATCTATCTATGACTCTTGATATCTAACTCTCTTGCTTAGTATCGCTTCCCCAATGGTCAGTAGCATAGTAGCATAACAGCAGATCACGGACCACTGTCAATCAGGTGCTTGCCTTGCCGTCCATCCATCCATCTATCTATCTATCTATCTATCTATGACTCTTGATATCTAACTCTCTTGCTTGCTATCGCTCCCCCAATGGTCAGTAGCATTGTAGCATAACAGCAGATCACGGACCACTGTCAATCAGATGCTTGCCTTGCCGTCCATCCATCCATCTATCTATCTATCTATGACTCTTGATATCTAACTCTCTTGCTTGCTATTGCTCCCCCAACGGTCAGTAGCATAGTAGCATAACAGCAGATCACGGACCACTGTCAATCAGATGCTTGCCTTGCCGTCCATCCATCCATCTATCTATCTATCTATATATCTATGACTCTCGATATCTAACTCTCTTGCTTGCTATCGCTCCCCCAATGGTCAGTAGCATAGTAGCATAACAGCAGATCACGGACCACTGTCAATCAGATGCTTGCCTTGCCGTCCATCCATCTATCTATCTATCTATCTATCTATCTATCTATCTATCTATCTATCTATCTATCTATCTATCTATCTATCTATCTATCTATGACTCTTGATATCTAACTCTCTTGCTTGGTATCGCTCCCCCAATGGTCAGTAGCATAGTAGCATAACAGCAGATCACGGACCACTGTCAATCAGGTGCTTGCCTTGCCGTCCATCCATCCATCCATCTATCTAGCTATCTATCTATCTATGACTCTTGATATCTAACTCTCTTGCTTGGTATCGCTCCCCCAATGGTCAGTAGCATAGTAGCATAACAGCAGATCACGGACCACTGTCAATCAGGTGCTTGCCTTGCCGTCCATCCATCCATCTATCTATCTATCTATCTATCCATCCATCCATCCATCTATCTATCTATGTATCTATGTCTCTTGATATCTAACTCTCTTGCTTGCTATCGCTCCCCCAATGGTCAGTAGCATAGTAGCATAACAGCAGATCACGGACCACTGTCAATCAGATGCTTGCCTTGCCGTCCATCCATCTATCTATCTATCTATCTATCTATCTATCTATCTATCTATCTATCTATCTATCTATCTATCTATGACTCTTGATATCTAACTCTCTTGCTTAGTATCGCTTCCCCAATGGTCAGTAGCATAGTAGCATAACAGCAGATCACGGACCACTGTCAATCAGGTGCTTGCCTTGCCGTCCATCCATCCATCTATCTATCTATCTATCTATGACTCTTGATATCTAACTCTCTTGCTTGGTATCGCTCCCCCAATGGTCAGTAGCATTGTAGCATAACAGCAGATCACGGACCACTGTCAATCAGATGCTTGCCTTGCCGTCCATCCATCCATCTATCTAGCTATCTATCTATCTATGACTCTTGATATCTAACTCAATTGCTTGGTATCGCTCCCCCAATGGTCAGTAGCATTGTAGCATAACAGCAGATCACGGACTACTGTCAATCAAATGCTTGCCTTGCCGTCCATCCATCCATCCATCTATCTATCTATCTATCTATGACTCTTGATATCTAACTCTCTTGCTTGCTATCGCTCCCCCAATGGTCAGTAGCATTGTAGCATAACAGCAGATCACGGACCACTGTCAATCAGATGCTTGCCTTGCCGTCCATCCATCCATCGATCTATCTATCTATGACTCTTGATATCTAACTCTCTTGCTTGCTATTGCTCCCCCAACGGTCAGTAGCATAGTAGCATAACAGCAGATCACGGACCACTGTCAATCAGATGCTTGCCTTGCCGTCCATCCATCCATCTATCTATGTATCTATGTCTCTTGATATCTAACTCTCTTGCTTGCTATCGCTCCCCCAATGGTCAGTAGCATAGTAGCATAACAGCAGATCACGGACCACTGTCAATCAGATGCTTGCCTTGCCGTCCATCCATCTATCTATCTATCTATCTATCTATCTATCTATCTATCTATCTATCTATCTATCTATCTATCTATCTATCTATCTATCTATGACTCTTGATATCTAACTCTCTTGCTTGGTATCGCTCCCCCAATGGTCAGTAGCATAGTAGCATAACAGCAGATCACGGACCACTGTCAATCAGGTGCTTGCCTTGCCGTCCATCCATCCATCTATCTATCTATCTATCTATGACTCTTGATATCTAACTCTCTTGCTTGGTATCGCTCCCCCAATGGTCAGTAGCATTGTAGCATAACAGCAGATCACGGACCACTGTCAATCAGATGCTTGCCTTGCCGTCCATCCATCCATCTATCTAGCTATCTATCTATCTATGACTCTTGATATCTAACTCAATTGCTTGGTATCGCTCCCCCAATGGTCAGTAGCATTGTAGCATAACAGCAGATCACGGACTACTGTCAATCAAATGCTTGCCTTGCCGTCCATCCATCCATCCATCTATCTATCTATCTATCTATGACTCTTGATATCTAACTCTCTTGCTTGCTATCGCTCCCCCAATGGTCAGTAGCATTGTAGCATAACAGCAGATCACGGACCACTGTCAATCAGATGCTTGCCTTGCCGTCCATCCATCCATCGATCTATCTATCTATGACTCTTGATATCTAACTCTCTTGCTTGCTATTGCTCCCCCAACGGTCAGTAGCATAGTAGCATAACAGCAGATCACGGACCACTGTCAATCAGATGCTTGCCTTGCCGTCCATCCATCCATCTATCTATGTATCTATGTCTCTTGATATCTAACTCTCTTGCTTGCTATCGCTCCCCCAATGGTCAGTAGCATAGTAGCATAACAGCAGATCACGGACCACTGTCAATCAGATGCTTGCCTTGCCGTCCATCCATCTATCTATCTATCTATCTATCTATCTATCTATCTATCTATCTATCTATCTATCTATCTATGACTCTTGATATCTAACTCTCTTGCTTGGTATCGCTCCCCCAATGGTCAGTAGCATAGTAGCATAACAGCAGATCACGGACCACTGTCAATCAGGTGCTTGCCTTGCCGTCCATCCATCCATCTATCTATCTATCTATCTATCCATCCATCCATCCATCTATCTATCTATGTATCTATGTCTCTTGATATCTAACTCTCTTGCTTGCTATCGCTCCCCCAATGGTCAGTAGCATAGTAGCATAACAGCAGATCACGGACCACTGTCAATCAGATGCTTGCCTTGCCGTCCATCCATCCATCCATCTATCTGGCTATCTATCTATCTATGACTCTTGATATCTAACTCTCTTGCTTGGTATCGCTCCCCCAATGGTCAGTAGCATAGTAGCATAACAGCAGATCACGGACCACTGTCAATCAGGTGCTTGCCTTGCCGTCCATCCATCCATCTATCTATCTATCTATCTATGACTCTTGATATCTAACTCTCTTGCTTGGTATCGCTCCCCCAATGGTCAGTAGCATTGTAGCATAACAGCAGATCACGGACCACTGTCAATCAGATGCTTGCCTTGCCGTCCATCCATCCATCTATCTAGCTATCTATCTATCTATGACTCTTGATATCTAACTCAATTGCTTGGTATCGCTCCCCCAATGGTCAGTAGCATTGTAGCATAACAGCAGATCACGGACTACTGTCAATCAGATGCTTGCCTTGCCGTCCATCCATCCATCCATCTATCTATCTATCTATCTATGACTCTTGATATCTAACTCTCTTGCTTGCTATCGCTCCCCCAATGGTCAGTAGCATTGTAGCATAACAGCAGATCACGGACCACTGTCAATCAGATGCTTGCCTTGCCGTCCATCCATCCATCTATCTATCTATCTATGACTCTTGATATCTAACTCTCTTGCTTGCTATTGCTCCCCCAACGGTCAGTAGCATAGTAGCATAACAGCAGATCACGGACCACTGTCAATCAGATGCTTGCCTTGCCATCCATCCATCCAACTATCTATGTATCTATGTCTCTTGATATCTAACTCTCTTGCTTGCTATCGCTCCCCCAATGGTCAGTAGCATAGTAGCATAACAGCAGATCACGGACCACTGTCAATCAGATGCTTGCCTTGCCGTCCATCCATCCATCCATCTATCTGGCTATCTATCTATCTATGACTCTTGATATCTAACTCTCTTGCTTGGTATCGCTCCCCCAATGGTCAGTAGCATAGTAGCATAACAGCAGATCACGGACCACTGTCAATCAGGTGCTTGCCTTGCCGTCCATCCATCCATCTATCTATCTATCTATCTATGACTCTTGATATCTAACTCTCTTGCTTGGTATCGCTCCCCCAATGGTCAGTAGCATTGTAGCATAACAGCAGATCACGGACCACTGTCAATCAGATGCTTGCCTTGCCGTCCATCCATCCATCTATCTAGCTATCTATCTATCTATGACTCTTGATATCTAACTCAATTGCTTGGTATCGCTCCCCCAATGGTCAGTAGCATTGTAGCATAACAGCAGATCACGGACTACTGTCAATCAGATGCTTGCCTTGCCGTCCATCCATCCATCCATCTATCTATCTATCTATCTATGACTCTTGATATCTAACTCTCTTGCTTGCTATCGCTCCCCCAATGGTCAGTAGCATTGTAGCATAACAGCAGATCACGGACCACTGTCAATCAGATGCTTGCCTTGCCGTCCATCCATCCATCTATCTATCTATCTATGACTCTTGATATCTAACTCTCTTGCTTGCTATTGCTCCCCCAACGGTCAGTAGCATAGTAGCATAACAGCAGATCACGGACCACTGTCAATCAGATGCTTGCCTTGCCGTCCATCCATCCAACTATCTATGTATCTATGTCTCTTGATAACTAACTCTCTTGCTTGCTATCGCTCCCCCAATGGTCAGTAGCATAGTAGCATAACAGCAGATCACGGACCACTGTCAATCAGATGCTTGCCTTGCCGTCCATCCATCTATCTATCTATCTATCTATCTATCTATCTATCTATCTATCTATCTATCTATCTATCTATCTATCTATCTATCTATCTATGACTCTTGATATCTAACTCTCTTGCTTAGTATCGCTTCCCCAATGGTCAGTAGCATAGTAGCATAACAGCAGATCACGGACCACTGTCAATCAGGTGCTTGCCTTGCCGTCCATCCATCCATCTATCTATCTATCTATCTATGACTCTTGATATCTAACTCTCTTGCTTGGTATCGCTCCCCCAATGGTCAGTAGCATTGTAGCATAACAGCAGATCACGGACCACTGTCAATCAGATGCTTGCCTTGCCGTCCATCCATCCATCTATCTAGCTATCTATCTATCTATGACTCTTGATATCTAACTCAATTGCTTGGTATCGCTCCCCCAATGGTCAGTAGCATTGTAGCATAACAGCAGATCACGGACTACTGTCAATCAAATGCTTGCCTTGCCGTCCATCCATCCATCCATCTATCTATCTATCTATCTATGACTCTTGATATCTAACTCTCTTGCTTGCTATCGCTCCCCCAATGGTCAGTAGCATTGTAGCATAACAGCAGATCACGGACCACTGTCAATCAGATGCTTGCCTTGCCGTCCATCCATCCATCGATCTATCTATCTATGACTCTTGATATCTAACTCTCTTGCTTGCTATTGCTCCCCCAACGGTCAGTAGCATAGTAGCATAACAGCAGATCACGGACCACTGTCAATCAGATGCTTGCCTTGCCGTCCATCCATCCATCTATCTATGTATCTATGTCTCTTGATATCTAACTCTCTTGCTTGCTATCGCTCCCCCAATGGTCAGTAGCATAGTAGCATAACAGCAGATCACGGACCACTGTCAATCAGATGCTTGCCTTGCCGTCCATCCATCCATCTATCTATCTATCTATCTATCTATCTATCTATCTATCTATCTATCTATCTATCTATCTATCTATCTATCTATGACTCTTGATATCTAACTCTCTTGCTTGGTATCGCTCCCCCAATGGTCAGTAGCATAGTAGCATAACAGCAGATCACGGACCACTGTCAATCAGGTGCTTGCCTTGCCGTCCATCCATCCATCTATCTATCTATCTATCTATGACTCTTGATATCTAACTCTCTTGCTTGGTATCGCTCCCCCAATGGTCAGTAGCATTGTAGCATAACAGCAGATCACGGACCACTGTCAATCAGATGCTTGCCTTGCCGTCCATCCATCCATCTATCTAGCTATCTATCTATCTATGACTCTTGATATCTAACTCAATTGCTTGGTATCGCTCCCCCAATGGTCAGTAGCATTGTAGCATAACAGCAGATCACGGACTACTGTCAATCAAATGCTTGCCTTGCCGTCCATCCATCCATCCATCTATCTATCTATCTATCTATGACTCTTGATATCTAACTCTCTTGCTTGCTATCGCTCCCCCAATGGTCAGTAGCATTGTAGCATAACAGCAGATCACGGACCACTGTCAATCAGATGCTTGCCTTGCCGTCCATCCATCCATCGATCTATCTATCTATGACTCTTGATATCTAACTCTCTTGCTTGCTATTGCTCCCCCAACGGTCAGTAGCATAGTAGCATAACAGCAGATCACGGACCACTGTCAATCAGATGCTTGCCTTGCCGTCCATCCATCCATCTATCTATGTATCTATGTCTCTTGATATCTAACTCTCTTGCTTGCTATCGCTCCCCCAATGGTCAGTAGCATAGTAGCATAACAGCAGATCACGGACCACTGTCAATCAGATGCTTGCCTTGCCGTCCATCCATCTATCTATCTATCTATCTATCTATCTATCTATCTATCTATCTATCTATCTATCTATCTATCTATGACTCTTGATATCTAACTCTCTTGCTTGGTATCGCTCCCCCAATGGTCAGTAGCATAGTAGCATAACAGCAGATCACGGACCACTGTCAATCAGGTGCTTGCCTTGCCGTCCATCCATCCATCTATCTATCTATCTATCTATCCATCCATCCATCCATCTATCTATCTATGTATCTATGTCTCTTGATATCTAACTCTCTTGCTTGCTATCGCTCCCCCAATGGTCAGTAGCATAGTAGCATAACAGCAGATCACGGACCACTGTCAATCAGATGCTTGCCTTGCCGTCCATCCATCCATCCATCTATCTGGCTATCTATCTATCTATGACTCTTGATATCTAACTCTCTTGCTTGGTATCGCTCCCCCAATGGTCAGTAGCATAGTAGCATAACAGCAGATCACGGACCACTGTCAATCAGGTGCTTGCCTTGCCGTCCATCCATCCATCTATCTATCTATCTATCTATGACTCTTGATATCTAACTCTCTTGCTTGGTATCGCTCCCCCAATGGTCAGTAGCATTGTAGCATAACAGCAGATCACGGACCACTGTCAATCAGATGCTTGCCTTGCCGTCCATCCATCCATCTATCTAGCTATCTATCTATCTATGACTCTTGATATCTAACTCAATTGCTTGGTATCGCTCCCCCAATGGTCAGTAGCATTGTAGCATAACAGCAGATCACGGACTACTGTCAATCAGATGCTTGCCTTGCCGTCCATCCATCCATCCATCTATCTATCTATCTATCTATGACTCTTGATATCTAACTCTCTTGCTTGCTATCGCTCCCCCAATGGTCAGTAGCATTGTAGCATAACAGCAGATCACGGACCACTGTCAATCAGATGCTTGCCTTGCCGTCCATCCATCCATCTATCTATCTATCTATGACTCTTGATATCTAACTCTCTTGCTTGCTATTGCTCCCCCAACGGTCAGTAGCATAGTAGCATAACAGCAGATCACGGACCACTGTCAATCAGATGCTTGCCTTGCCATCCATCCATCCAACTATCTATGTATCTATGTCTCTTGATATCTAACTCTCTTGCTTGCTATCGCTCCCCCAATGGTCAGTAGCATAGTAGCATAACAGCAGATCACGGACCACTGTCAATCAGATGCTTGCCTTGCCGTCCATCCATCCATCCATCTATCTGGCTATCTATCTATCTATGACTCTTGATATCTAACTCTCTTGCTTGGTATCGCTCCCCCAATGGTCAGTAGCATAGTAGCATAACAGCAGATCACGGACCACTGTCAATCAGGTGCTTGCCTTGCCGTCCATCCATCCATCTATCTATCTATCTATCTATGACTCTTGATATCTAACTCTCTTGCTTGGTATCGCTCCCCCAATGGTCAGTAGCATTGTAGCATAACAGCAGATCACGGACCACTGTCAATCAGATGCTTGCCTTGCCGTCCATCCATCCATCTATCTAGCTATCTATCTATCTATGACTCTTGATATCTAACTCAATTGCTTGGTATCGCTCCCCCAATGGTCAGTAGCATTGTAGCATAACAGCAGATCACGGACTACTGTCAATCAGATGCTTGCCTTGCCGTCCATCCATCCATCCATCTATCTATCTATCTATCTATGACTCTTGATATCTAACTCTCTTGCTTGCTATCGCTCCCCCAATGGTCAGTAGCATTGTAGCATAACAGCAGATCACGGACCACTGTCAATCAGATGCTTGCCTTGCCGTCCATCCATCCATCTATCTATCTATCTATGACTCTTGATATCTAACTCTCTTGCTTGCTATTGCTCCCCCAACGGTCAGTAGCATAGTAGCATAACAGCAGATCACGGACCACTGTCAATCAGATGCTTGCCTTGCCGTCCATCCATCCAACTATCTATGTATCTATGTCTCTTGATATCTAACTCTCTTGCTTGCTATCGCTCCCCCAATGGTCAGTAGCATAGTAGCATAACAGCAGATCACGGACCACTGTCAATCAGATGCTTGCCTTGCCGTCCATCCATCCATCTATCTATCTATCTATCTATCTATCTATCTATCTATCTATCTATCTATCTATCTATCTATCTATCTATCTATGACTCTTGATATCTAACTCTCTTGCTTAGTATCGCTTCCCCAATGGTCAGTAGCATAGTAGCATAACAGCAGATCACGGACCACTGTCAATCAGGTGCTTGCCTTGCCGTCCATCCATCCATCTATCTATCTATCTATCTATGACTCTTGATATCTAACTCTCTTGCTTGGTATCGCTCCCCCAATGGTCAGTAGCATTGTAGCATAACAGCAGATCACGGACCACTGTCAATCAGATGCTTGCCTTGCCGTCCATCCATCCATCTATCTAGCTATCTATCTATCTATGACTCTTGATATCTAACTCAATTGCTTGGTATCGCTCCCCCAATGGTCAGTAGCATTGTAGCATAACAGCAGATCACGGACTACTGTCAATCAAATGCTT
The DNA here is from genome assembly GCF_036373705.1 of Amia ocellicauda. Taxonomy (NCBI): domain Eukaryota; kingdom Metazoa; phylum Chordata; class Actinopteri; order Amiiformes; family Amiidae; genus Amia; species Amia ocellicauda. The sequence goes on along the minus strand of NC_089851.1, from coordinate 53,365,546 downwards.
GCCTTGCCGTCCATCCATCCATCCATCTATCTATCTATCTATCTATGACTCTTGATATCTAACTCTCTTGCTTGCTATCGCTCCCCCAATGGTCAGTAGCATTGTAGCATAACAGCAGATCACGGACCACTGTCAATCAGATGCTTGCCTTGCCGTCCATCCATCCATCGATCTATCTATCTATGACTCTTGATATCTAACTCTCTTGCTTGCTATTGCTCCCCCAACGGTCAGTAGCATAGTAGCATAACAGCAGATCACGGACCACTGTCAATCAGATGCTTGCCTTGCCGTCCATCCATCCATCTATCTATGTATCTATGTCTCTTGATATCTAACTCTCTTGCTTGCTATCGCTCCCCCAATGGTCAGTAGCATAGTAGCATAACAGCAGATCACGGACCACTGTCAATCAGATGCTTGCCTTGCCGTCCATCCATCTATCTATCTATCTATCTATCTATCTATCTATCTATCTATCTATCTATCTATCTATCTATCTATCTATCTATGACTCTTGATATCTAACTCTCTTGCTTGGTATCGCTCCCCCAATGGTCAGTAGCATAGTAGCATAACAGCAGATCACGGACCACTGTCAATCAGGTGCTTGCCTTGCCGTCCATCCATCCATCTATCTATCTATCTATCTATCCATCCATCCATCCATCTATCTATCTATGTATCTATGTCTCTTGATATCTAACTCTCTTGCTTGCTATCGCTCCCCCAATGGTCAGTAGCATAGTAGCATAACAGCAGATCACGGACCACTGTCAATCAGATGCTTGCCTTGCCGTCCATCCATCCATCCATCTATCTGGCTATCTATCTATCTATGACTCTTGATATCTAACTCTCTTGCTTGGTATCGCTCCCCCAATGGTCAGTAGCATAGTAGCATAACAGCAGATCACGGACCACTGTCAATCAGGTGCTTGCCTTGCCGTCCATCCATCCATCTATCTATCTATCTATCTATGACTCTTGATATCTAACTCTCTTGCTTGGTATCGCTCCCCCAATGGTCAGTAGCATTGTAGCATAACAGCAGATCACGGACCACTGTCAATCAGATGCTTGCCTTGCCGTCCATCCATCCATCTATCTAGCTATCTATCTATCTATGACTCTTGATATCTAACTCAATTGCTTGGTATCGCTCCCCCAATGGTCAGTAGCATTGTAGCATAACAGCAGATCACGGACTACTGTCAATCAGATGCTTGCCTTGCCGTCCATCCATCCATCCATCTATCTATCTATCTATCTATGACTCTTGATATCTAACTCTCTTGCTTGCTATCGCTCCCCCAATGGTCAGTAGCATTGTAGCATAACAGCAGATCACGGACCACTGTCAATCAGATGCTTGCCTTGCCGTCCATCCATCCATCTATCTATCTATCTATGACTCTTGATATCTAACTCTCTTGCTTGCTATTGCTCCCCCAACGGTCAGTAGCATAGTAGCATAACAGCAGATCACGGACCACTGTCAATCAGATGCTTGCCTTGCCATCCATCCATCCAACTATCTATGTATCTATGTCTCTTGATATCTAACTCTCTTGCTTGCTATCGCTCCCCCAATGGTCAGTAGCATAGTAGCATAACAGCAGATCACGGACCACTGTCAATCAGATGCTTGCCTTGCCGTCCATCCATCCATCCATCTATCTGGCTATCTATCTATCTATGACTCTTGATATCTAACTCTCTTGCTTGGTATCGCTCCCCCAATGGTCAGTAGCATAGTAGCATAACAGCAGATCACGGACCACTGTCAATCAGGTGCTTGCCTTGCCGTCCATCCATCCATCTATCTATCTATCTATCTATGACTCTTGATATCTAACTCTCTTGCTTGGTATCGCTCCCCCAATGGTCAGTAGCATTGTAGCATAACAGCAGATCACGGACCACTGTCAATCAGATGCTTGCCTTGCCGTCCATCCATCCATCTATCTAGCTATCTATCTATCTATGACTCTTGATATCTAACTCAATTGCTTGGTATCGCTCCCCCAATGGTCAGTAGCATTGTAGCATAACAGCAGATCACGGACTACTGTCAATCAGATGCTTGCCTTGCCGTCCATCCATCCATCCATCTATCTATCTATCTATCTATGACTCTTGATATCTAACTCTCTTGCTTGCTATCGCTCCCCCAATGGTCAGTAGCATTGTAGCATAACAGCAGATCACGGACCACTGTCAATCAGATGCTTGCCTTGCCGTCCATCCATCCATCTATCTATCTATCTATGACTCTTGATATCTAACTCTCTTGCTTGCTATTGCTCCCCCAACGGTCAGTAGCATAGTAGCATAACAGCAGATCACGGACCACTGTCAATCAGATGCTTGCCTTGCCGTCCATCCATCCAACTATCTATGTATCTATGTCTCTTGATATCTAACTCTCTTGCTTGCTATCGCTCCCCCAATGGTCAGTAGCATAGTAGCATAACAGCAGATCACGGACCACTGTCAATCAGATGCTTGCCTTGCCGTCCATCCATCTATCTATCTATCTATCTATCTATCTATCTATCTATCTATCTATCTATCTATCTATCTATCTATCTATCTATGACTCTTGATATCTAACTCTCTTGCTTAGTATCGCTTCCCCAATGGTCAGTAGCATAGTAGCATAACAGCAGATCACGGACCACTGTCAATCAGGTGCTTGCCTTGCCGTCCATCCATCCATCTATCTATCTATCTATCTATGACTCTTGATATCTAACTCTCTTGCTTGGTATCGCTCCCCCAATGGTCAGTAGCATTGTAGCATAACAGCAGATCACGGACCACTGTCAATCAGATGCTTGCCTTGCCGTCCATCCATCCATCTATCTAGCTATCTATCTATCTATGACTCTTGATATCTAACTCAATTGCTTGGTATCGCTCCCCCAATGGTCAGTAGCATTGTAGCATAACAGCAGATCACGGACTACTGTCAATCAAATGCTTGCCTTGCCGTCCATCCATCCATCCATCTATCTATCTATCTATCTATGACTCTTGATATCTAACTCTCTTGCTTGCTATCGCTCCCCCAATGGTCAGTAGCATTGTAGCATAACAGCAGATCACGGACCACTGTCAATCAGATGCTTGCCTTGCCGTCCATCCATCCATCGATCTATCTATCTATGACTCTTGATATCTAACTCTCTTGCTTGCTATTGCTCCCCCAACGGTCAGTAGCATAGTAGCATAACAGCAGATCACGGACCACTGTCAATCAGATGCTTGCCTTGCCGTCCATCCATCCATCTATCTATGTATCTATGTCTCTTGATATCTAACTCTCTTGCTTGCTATCGCTCCCCCAATGGTCAGTAGCATAGTAGCATAACAGCAGATCACGGACCACTGTCAATCAGATGCTTGCCTTGCCGTCCATCCATCTATCTATCTATCTATCTATCTATCTATCTATCTATCTATCTATCTATCTATCTATCTATCTATCTATCTATCTATCTATGACTCTTGATATCTAACTCTCTTGCTTGGTATCGCTCCCCCAATGGTCAGTAGCATAGTAGCATAACAGCAGATCACGGACCACTGTCAATCAGGTGCTTGCCTTGCCGTCCATCCATCCATCTATCTATCTATCTATCTATGACTCTTGATATCTAACTCTCTTGCTTGGTATCGCTCCCCCAATGGTCAGTAGCATTGTAGCATAACAGCAGATCACGGACCACTGTCAATCAGATGCTTGCCTTGCCGTCCATCCATCCATCTATCTAGCTATCTATCTATCTATGACTCTTGATATCTAACTCAATTGCTTGGTATCGCTCCCCCAATGGTCAGTAGCATTGTAGCATAACAGCAGATCACGGACTACTGTCAATCAAATGCTTGCCTTGCCGTCCATCCATCCATCCATCTATCTATCTATCTATCTATGACTCTTGATATCTAACTCTCTTGCTTGCTATCGCTCCCCCAATGGTCAGTAGCATTGTAGCATAACAGCAGATCACGGACCACTGTCAATCAGATGCTTGCCTTGCCGTCCATCCATCCATCGATCTATCTATCTATGACTCTTGATATCTAACTCTCTTGCTTGCTATTGCTCCCCCAACGGTCAGTAGCATAGTAGCATAACAGCAGATCACGGACCACTGTCAATCAGATGCTTGCCTTGCCGTCCATCCATCCATCTATCTATGTATCTATGTCTCTTGATATCTAACTCTCTTGCTTGCTATCGCTCCCCCAATGGTCAGTAGCATAGTAGCATAACAGCAGATCACGGACCACTGTCAATCAGATGCTTGCCTTGCCGTCCATCCATCTATCTATCTATCTATCTATCTATCTATCTATCTATCTATCTATCTATCTATCTATCTATCCATCCATCCATCCATCTATCTATCTATGTATCTATGTCTCTTGATATCTAACTCTCTTGCTTGCTATCGCTCCCCCAATGGTCAGTAGCATAGTAGCATAACAGCAGATCACGGACCACTGTCAATCAGATGCTTGCCTTGCCGTCCATCCATCCATCCATCTATCTGGCTATCTATCTATCTATGACTCTTGATATCTAACTCTCTTGCTTGGTATCGCTCCCCCAATGGTCAGTAGCATAGTAGCATAACAGCAGATCACGGACCACTGTCAATCAGGTGCTTGCCTTGCCGTCCATCCATCCATCTATCTATCTATCTATCTATGACTCTTGATATCTAACTCTCTTGCTTGGTATCGCTCCCCCAATGGTCAGTAGCATTGTAGCATAACAGCAGATCACGGACCACTGTCAATCAGATGCTTGCCTTGCCGTCCATCCATCCATCTATCTAGCTATCTATCTATCTATGACTCTTGATATCTAACTCAATTGCTTGGTATCGCTCCCCCAATGGTCAGTAGCATTGTAGCATAACAGCAGATCACGGACTACTGTCAATCAGATGCTTGCCTTGCCGTCCATCCATCCATCCATCTATCTATCTATCTATCTATGACTCTTGATATCTAACTCTCTTGCTTGCTATCGCTCCCCCAATGGTCAGTAGCATTGTAGCATAACAGCAGATCACGGACCACTGTCAATCAGATGCTTGCCTTGCCGTCCATCCATCCATCTATCTATCTATCTATGACTCTTGATATCTAACTCTCTTGCTTGCTATTGCTCCCCCAACGGTCAGTAGCATAGTAGCATAACAGCAGATCACGGACCACTGTCAATCAGATGCTTGCCTTGCCGTCCATCCATCCAACTATCTATGTATCTATGTCTCTTGATATCTAACTCTCTTGCTTGCTATCGCTCCCCCAATGGTCAGTAGCATAGTAGCATAACAGCAGATCACGGACCACTGTCAATCAGATGCTTGCCTTGCCGTCCATCCATCCATCCATCTATCTGGCTATCTATCTATCTATGACTCTTGATATCTAACTCTCTTGCTTGGTATCGCTCCCCCAATGGTCAGTAGCATAGTAGCATAACAGCAGATCACGGACCACTGTCAATCAGGTGCTTGCCTTGCCGTCCATCCATCCATCTATCTATCTATCTATCTATGACTCTTGATATCTAACTCTCTTGCTTGGTATCGCTCCCCCAATGGTCAGTAGCATTGTAGCATAACAGCAGATCACGGACCACTGTCAATCAGATGCTTGCCTTGCCGTCCATCCATCCATCTATCTAGCTATCTATCTATCTATGACTCTTGATATCTAACTCAATTGCTTGGTATCGCTCCCCCAATGGTCAGTAGCATTGTAGCATAACAGCAGATCACGGACTACTGTCAATCAGATGCTTGCCTTGCCGTCCATCCATCCATCCATCTATCTATCTATCTATCTATGACTCTTGATATCTAACTCTCTTGCTTGCTATCGCTCCCCCAATGGTCAGTAGCATTGTAGCATAACAGCAGATCACGGACCACTGTCAATCAGATGCTTGCCTTGCCGTCCATCCATCCATCTATCTATCTATCTATGACTCTTGATATCTAACTCTCTTGCTTGCTATTGCTCCCCCAACGGTCAGTAGCATAGTAGCATAACAGCAGATCACGGACCACTGTCAATCAGATGCTTGCCTTGCCGTCCATCCATCCAACTATCTATGTATCTATGTCTCTTGATATCTAACTCTCTTGCTTGCTATCGCTCCCCCAATGGTCAGTAGCATAGTAGCATAACAGCAGATCACGGACCACTGTCAATCAGATGCTTGCCTTGCCGTCCATCCATCTATCTATCTATCTATCTATCTATCTATCTATCTATCTATCTATCTATCTATCTATCTATCTATGACTCTTGATATCTAACTCTCTTGCTTGGTATCGCTCCCCCAATGGTCAGTAGCATAGTAGCATAACAGCAGATCACGGAACACTGTCAATCAGGTGCTTGCCTTGCCGTCCATCCATCCATCCATCTATCTATCTATCTATCTATGACTCTCGATATCTAACTCTCTTGCTTGCTATCGCTCCCCCAATGGTCAGTAGCATAGTAGCATAACAGCAGATCACGGACCACTGTCAATCAGATGCTTGCCTTGCCGTCCATCCATCCATCTATCTATCTATCTATCTATCTATGACTCTTGATATCTAACTCTCTTGCTTGGTATCGCTCCCCCAATGGTCAGTAGCATAGTAGCATAACAGCAGATCACGGACCACTGTCAATCAGATGCTTGCCTTGCCGTCCATCCATCTATCTATCTATCTATCTATGACTCTTGATATCTAACTCTCTTGCTTGCTATCGCTCCCCCAATGGTCAGTAGCATAGTAGCATAACAGCAGATCACGGACCACTGTCAATCAGATGCTTGCCTTGCCGTCCATCCATCCATCTATCTAGCTATCTATCTATCTATGACTCTTGATATCTAACTCAATTGCTTGGTATCGCTCCCCCAATGGTCAGTAGCATTGTAGCATAACAGCAGATCACGGACTACTGTCAATCAAATGCTTGCCTTGCCGTCCATCCATCCATCCATCTATCTATCTATCTATCTATGACTCTTGATATCTAACTCTCTTGCTTGCTATCGCTCCCCCAATGGTCAGTAGCATTGTAGCATAACAGCAGATCACGGACCACTGTCAATCAGATGCTTGCCTTGCCGTCCATCCATCCATCGATCTATCTATCTATGACTCTTGATATCTAACTCTCTTGCTTGCTATTGCTCCCCCAACGGTCAGTAGCATAGTAGCATAACAGCAGATCACGGACCACTGTCAATCAGATGCTTGCCTTGCCGTCCATCCATCCATCTATCTATGTATCTATGTCTCTTGATATCTAACTCTCTTGCTTGCTATCGCTCCCCCAATGGTCAGTAGCATAGTAGCATAACAGCAGATCACGGACCACTGTCAATCAGATGCTTGCCTTGCCGTCCATCCATCTATCTATCTATCTATCTATCTATCTATCTATCTATCTATCTATCTATCTATCTATCTATCTATCTATCTATGACTCTTGATATCTAACTCTCTTGCTTGGTATCGCTCCCCCAATGGTCAGTAGCATAGTAGCATAACAGCAGATCACGGACCACTGTCAATCAGGTGCTTGCCTTGCCGTCCATCCATCCATCTATCTATCTATCTATCTATCCATCCATCCATCCATCTATCTATCTATGTATCTATGTCTCTTGATATCTAACTCTCTTGCTTGCTATCGCTCCCCCAATGGTCAGTAGCATAGTAGCATAACAGCAGATCACGGACCACTGTCAATCAGATGCTTGCCTTGCCGTCCATCCATCCATCCATCTATCTGGCTATCTATCTATCTATGACTCTTGATATCTAACTCTCTTGCTTGGTATCGCTCCCCCAATGGTCAGTAGCATAGTAGCATAACAGCAGATCACGGACCACTGTCAATCAGGTGCTTGCCTTGCCGTCCATCCATCCATCTATCTATCTATCTATCTATCTATGACTCTTGATATCTAACTCTCTTGCTTGCTATCGCTCCCCCAATGGTCAGTAGCATTGTAGCATAACAGCAGATCACGGACCACTGTCAATCAGATGCTTGCCTTGCCGTCCATCCATCTATCTATCTATCTATCTATCTATCTATCTATCTATCTATCTATCTATCTATCTATCTATCTATCTATCTATCTATCTATCTATGACTCTTGATATCTAACTCTCTTGCTTGGTATCGCTCCCCCAATGGTCAGTAGCATAGTAGCATAACAGCAGATCACGGACCACTGTCAATCAGGTGCTTGCCTTGCCGTCCATCCATCCATCCATCTATCTATCTATCTATCTATGACTCTCGATATCTAACTCTCTTGCTTGCTATCGCTCCCCCAATGGTCAGTAGCATAGTAGCATAACAGCAGATCACGGACCACTGTCAATCAGATGCTTGCCTTGCCGTCCATCCATCCATCTATCTATCTATCTATCTATCTATGACTCTTGATATCTAACTCTCTTGCTTGGTATCGCTCCCCCAATGGTCAGTAGCATAGTAGCATAACAGCAGATCACGGACCACTGTCAATCAGATGCTTGCCTTGCCGTCCATCCATCTATCTATCTATCTATCTATGACTCTTGATATCTAACTCTCTTGCTTGCTATCGCTCCCCCAATGGTCAGTAGCATAGTAGCATAACAGCAGATCACGGACCACTGTCAATCAGATGCTTGCCTTGCCGTCCATCCATCCATCTATCTAGCTATCTATCTATCTATGACTCTTGATATCTAACTCAATTGCTTGGTATCGCTCCCCCAATGGTCAGTAGCATTGTAGCATAACAGCAGATCACGGACTACTGTCAATCAAATGCTTGCCTTGCCGTCCATCCATCCATCCATCTATCTATCTATCTATCTATGACTCTTGATATCTAACTCTCTTGCTTGCTATCGCTCCCCCAATGGTCAGTAGCATTGTAGCATAACAGCAGATCACGGACCACTGTCAATCAGATGCTTGCCTTGCCGTCCATCCATCCATCGATCTATCTATCTATGACTCTTGATATCTAACTCTCTTGCTTGCTATTGCTCCCCCAACGGTCAGTAGCATAGTAGCATAACAGCAGATCACGGACCACTGTCAATCAGATGCTTGCCTTGCCGTCCATCCATCCATCTATCTATGTATCTATGTCTCTTGATATCTAACTCTCTTGCTTGCTATCGCTCCCCCAATGGTCAGTAGCATAGTAGCATAACAGCAGATCACGGACCACTGTCAATCAGATGCTTGCCTTGCCGTCCATCCATCCATCTATCTATCTATCTATCTATCTATCTATCTATCTATCTATCTATCTATCTATCTATCTATCTATCTATCTATGACTCTTGATATCTAACTCTCTTGCTTGGTATCGCTCCCCCAATGGTCAGTAGCATAGTAGCATAACAGCAGATCACGGACCACTGTCAATCAGGTGCTTGCCTTGCCGTCCATCCATCCATCTATCTATCTATCTATCTATCCATCCATCCATCCATCTATCTATCTATGTATCTATGTCTCTTGATATCTAACTCTCTTGCTTGCTATCGCTCCCCCAATGGTCAGTAGCATAGTAGCATAACAGCAGATCACGGACCACTGTCAATCAGATGCTTGCCTTGCCGTCCATCCATCCATCCATCTATCTGGCTATCTATCTATCTATGACTCTTGATATCTAACTCTCTTGCTTGGTATCGCTCCCCCAATGGTCAGTAGCATAGTAGCATAACAGCAGATCACGGACCACTGTCAATCAGGTGCTTGCCTTGCCGTCCATCCATCCATCTATCTATCTATCTATCTATGACTCTTGATATCTAACTCTCTTGCTTGGTATCGCTCCCCCAATGGTCAGTAGCATTGTAGCATAACAGCAGATCACGGACCACTGTCAATCAGATGCTTGCCTTGCCGTCCATCCATCCATCTATCTAGCTATCTATCTATCTATGACTCTTGATATCTAACTCAATTGCTTGGTATCGCTCCCCCAATGGTCAGTAGCATTGTAGCATAACAGCAGATCACGGACTACTGTCAATCAGATGCTTGCCTTGCCGTCCATCCATCCATCCATCTATCTATCTATCTATCTATGACTCTTGATATCTAACTCTCTTGCTTGCTATCGCTCCCCCAATGGTCAGTAGCATTGTAGCATAACAGCAGATCACGGACCACTGTCAATCAGATGCTTGCCTTGCCGTCCATCCATCCATCTATCTATCTATCTATGACTCTTGATATCTAACTCTCTTGCTTGCTATTGCTCCCCCAACGGTCAGTAGCATAGTAGCATAACAGCAGATCACGGACCACTGTCAATCAGATGCTTGCCTTGCCGTCCATCCATCCAACTATCTATGTATCTATGTCTCTTGATATCTAACTCTCTTGCTTGCTATCGCTCCCCCAATGGTCAGTAGCATAGTAGCATAACAGCAGATCACGGACCACTGTCAATCAGATGCTTGCCTTGCCGTCCATCCATCTATCTATCTATCTATCTATCTATCTATCTATCTATCTATCTATCTATCTATCTATCTATCTATGACTCTTGATATCTAACTCTCTTGCTTGGTATCGCTCCCCCAATGGTCAGTAGCATAGTAGCATAACAGCAGATCACGGACCACTGTCAATCAGGTGCTTGCCTTGCCGTCCATCCATCCATCCATCTATCTATCTATCTATCTATGACTCTCGATATCTAACTCTCTTGCTTGCTATCGCTCCCCCAATGGTCAGTAGCATAGTAGCATAACAGCAGATCACGGACCACTGTCAATCAGATGCTTGCCTTGCCGTCCATCCATCCATCTATCTATCTATCTATCTATCTATGACTCTTGATATCTAACTCTCTTGCTTGGTATCGCTCCCCCAATGGTCAGTAGCATAGTAGCATAACAGCAGATCACGGACCACTGTCAATCAGATGCTTGCCTTGCCGTCCATCCATCTATCTATCTATCTATCTATGACTCTTGATATCTAACTCTCTTGCTTGCTATCGCTCCCCCAATGGTCAGTAGCATAGTAGCATAACAGCAGATCACGGACCACTGTCAATCAGATGCTTGCCTTGCCGTCCATCCATCCATCTATCTAGCTATCTATCTATCTATGACTCTTGATATCTAACTCAATTGCTTGGTATCGCTCCCCCAATGGTCAGTAGCATTGTAGCATAACAGCAGATCACGGACTACTGTCAATCAGATGCTTGCCTTGCCGTCCATCCATCCATCCATCTATCTATCTATCTATCTATGACTCTTGATATCTAACTCTCTTGCTTGCTATCGCTCCCCCAATGGTCAGTAGCATTGTAGCATAACAGCAGATCACGGACCACTGTCAATCAGATGCTTGCCTTGCCGTCCATCCATCCATCTATCTATCTATCTATGACTCTTGATATCTAACTCTCTTGCTTGCTATCGCTCCCCCAATGGTCACGTATGTTGCATTCAACGACAAAGAAAATCGTGTGCTGGAAATGATTTCTGGCAACTGTGAAGGAACTGCACGACTGCAGCAACCACAACACCTCTGTCTGTCTCTGTGGCGCAATCGGTCAGCGTGTTTGGCTGTTAACTGAAAGGATGGTGGTTCGAATCCACCCAGGGACGGCCCACTTTTCCCCCCGCCCCTTGTTATTGTTTCTACTTCTGGCGGTCAGCTTGCCAGACTGCGGCTACAGTAACCTTAAGCTGCTTGCTGCGGACGGCCATCTTGCAAAAATGTATTGAGCGTTTAGAAACTTCCTTTCCATTGCCTAGGCCAACGTAAACCAAAGCACTGCTGGGAGTCGAACCCAGGGTTTCCTGTTTACAAGACCGGCGCTTTGACCAACTAAGCCACGGTGCCAGGACTCTCCCATTCCCCAGTGCCTACACTCAGGCGTAAGAAACAAAACAACTGCTTGAGGCAGACCCTCACCTGATCACCACATGTGGTTACACTTTAAGAAGGGGTGAGTTTAAGGTCATCGGTAACATCACAAAGGTTGGCAGCATTTTACATGAATATGTAAAGTAAAAAACACACACTACATGTAAATAAGCCATACTACTTGTTTAGTGTATGTAAGCTCGTTCTGTAATCATACATCATCCATACTAGTATTTAATAATTGAATTAACTATACACAACCTACTTGGTCAATTCACTCTTGTTACCGTGTAATTACAGTGCAAGTAAATTGTAATAATTGTAGCGTTGTATATTGGGCCATATTTTACATGTAACTATATATTTCATATTTGTCCAATTAATGTACATTTGTTTTTGTTTTTTTTAGCTGGTACCAAAACATTGGTCTCTGGAACTAAAAGGTCGGAAATTGGAAGAACTATTAATGACAAATGAATGACCGCTGATACAAGTAAATAGTGTTTCCTCAAATCTAAAGTGAGACCTTTTTGAATGAATCTGTAATACATGCCCTATACACTCACCTAAAGGATTATTAGGAACACCTGTTCAATTTCTCATTAATGCAATTATCTAACCAACCAATCACATGGCAGTTGCTTCAATGCATTTAGGGGTGTGGTCCTGGTCAAGACAATCTCCTGAACTCCAAACTGAATGTCTGAATGGGAAAGAAAGGTGATTTAAGCCATTTTGAGCGTGGCATGGTTGTTGGTGCCAGACGGGCCGGTCTGAGTATTTCACAATCTGCTCAGTTACTGGGATTTTCACGCACAACCATGTCTAGGGTTTACAAAGAATGGTGTGAATAGGGAAAAACATCCAGTATGCGGCAGTCCTGTGGGCGACAATGCCTTGTTGATGCTAGAGGTCAGAGGAGAATGGGCCGACTGATTCAAGCTGATAGAAGAGCAACTTTGACTGAAATAACCACTCGTTACAACCGAGGTATGCAGCAAAGCATTTGTGAAGCCACAACACGTACAACCTTGAGGCGGATGGGCTACAACAGCAGAAGACCCCACCGGGTACCACTCATCTCCACTACAAATAGGAAAAAGAGGCTACAATTTGCACAAGCCTGGTCTGATGAGTCTCGATTTCTGTTGAGACATTCAGATGGTAGAGTCAGAATTTGGCGTAAACAGAATGAGAACATGGATCCATCATGCCTTGTTACCACTGTGCAGGCTGGTGGTGGTGGTGTAATGGTGTGGGGGATGTTTTCTTGGCACACTTTATGCCCCTTAGTGCCAATTGGGCATCGTTTAAATGCCACGGCCTACCTGAGCATTGTTTCTGACCATGTCCATCCCTTTATGACCACCATGTACCCATCCTCTGATGGCTACTTCCAGCAGGATAATGCACCATGTCACAAAGGTCGAATCATTTCAAATTGGTTTCTTGAACATGACAATGAGTTCACTGTACTAAACTGGCCCCCACAGTCACCAGATCTCAACCCAATAGAGCATCTTTGGGATGTGGTGGAAAGGGAGCTTCGTGCCCTGGATGTGCATCCCACAAATCTCCATCAATTGCAAGATGCTATCCTATCAATATGGGCCAACATTTCTAAAGAATGCTTTCAGCACCTTGTTGAATCAATGCCACGTAGAATTAAGGCAGTTCTGAAGGCAAAAGGGGGTCAAACACCAAGTGAGTACCAAGTGAAATCTATTAAAGTATTGAAGTATCCCAATGTTATAAGTTACACTTCATGTATACATGTGTTTGGAAGTTTATCCAAATATATTCTACCAGTATATTTAGAATGCAACATTTTTGCAGTCTAATATATTCACAGTATACAATACATGCAATATGAGATTGTTGTGTATTTAGCAGTATACTAAAAGTATATTATAAGGGGACATATATGTATGCATTTTTATATATTTAGTATAAAATACATGTGTAGATGTTACAGTATATTTGCATATAATTATAGATATATTAAAAACAAGTTTACATATAATTCTGAATATACTTAAGTTATATTAAGCAATATTTGTATTGTATAATATAGTGTATTTGACCATATTTCTGTATCAAGTGACATACTAAAACTGCAATTGATATTTAAAAGTATATTTTCACCATATATTATAAAATGGTATGCACATTTATAAAACATATTAATACATTAAAATACATTTCATATTTCAGAATAATATATATTTTTAAATATTTTATTTTTGTAAGGGTATCTTCCATAAATGCAGTTTTACCAAACAAAGGAAAACCAGGAAAGGTTGGTGGAGGAGATTACGCAGTTTTGGCAGCCCATTCTGAAACCCACTGCAGAATATATTCTGGCAGGAGGTCTGATTAAAATACTGGAAAATCTTCAATCAAAGTCAAGAAATGTGTCAATAGGCTTCCAGTTTCCTTTCCTGCCATGAGAAGTATGCTGATTTCAGAACCTCTATGAAGTAGATTCCTTATTTTTCAAAAAATAAGTAATGGTTATTTTTTTCATTGTTTCCTCAATATATTAATAATAAACTGTTTTGTTTTTTTTCTGCAAAATAAGTAAAGTTTACTTATTTATTTCTGGAGAAATAAGTAATAGTTACTCATTCCTTATTTCTGTTTCCCTGTTTTTTCACAAAATAAGTAATGGTTATTTCAAAAATCCCTGTTTACAAATGTAAGGACTTATAGGACAACAGCATTACATACAGATAGATAACATACATTAGTTATTATGCTAACAAGTGTCCATTATAAACAATCTATTAACAAATTATTGATTATGTTATTGTTATATGATTATTACAAATTATACATATATTAGACATTTTTATTTAAACATTTTTGCTATACTATGTAGTTTGCATGTTCTCCCCGTGTCCACGTGGGTTTCCTCCCACCGTCCAAAGACATGTGGGTTAGGTTAATTGGCTTCTCTAAATTGCCCTGTATGTGGGTGTGTCTGCGTGTGTGTGTGTGTGTGTGTGTGTGTTGCCCAGCGATGGACTGGGGTCCCGTCCTGGGTGTATTCCTGCCTTGTGCCCTTTGCCTGCCGGGATCAGTGCTCGGCGACCTTCGCCAGGATAACTGGTTTCAAAAATGGATGGATAATAGCAGCAATTAACTGGCATGGCAGTTAATGATAATAGATTGATATCGGTGTGCAAATGTCATGTTATTATACCCTTTATTGAATATGTTATTAAATACCTTAAAACATATTATAGCAAAAAAGTTTAAAAATGTCTAATATATTTATAATTTGTAAAATTAATCATATAATAATAACATAACATGTTAATAGATTGTTTATAATGGACACTTAAAATAAAGCATTACCATTATTCTTAATACATGGATACAAGATAATCAACAACATGGGAGGGCTTGAGAATCTGCTATGGCTTTGTGCAAGGAAATTTGGCACTGAATAAATGTTGGCTACGGCAAACATGCGCTGCTGTACAGGCAGACAGAGACACTGTGATGCATTTCTTCAATGAGTGATGCTTACTTAATCTTTATTTCCATTTCCCAGTTTAAGGACACTTATCTCTACAGCATTACTTCAGTAGTTCACGCAGCCCCCTATAGAAGTCAGCGGAAGATGTAGTGATTGAAGTAATGGAGGTATCTTGGCCTGTACACACTTGGCAGAGGGAACGACAGCCTGGCCATGGAACACCTACCCCCAGCTCCATCTTGAGATTAGCGATTGTTCTCTTGATTGTTGACATTGACACAGATACGCCTACCTCCTGGAGGGTATTCTTGATCTGGCCAACTGTTGTGAAGGGGTTTTCCTCACCAGGGAAAAAATTCTGTCATCCACCACAGTTGTTTTCCGTGGTGTTCCTGGCCTTTTGGTGTTCCTGCGCTCACCAGTACGTTCTTATTAGTGGATTTGGCCCCACCTAATGTTTTTGCTCTCTGATTGGTTTGTTTTGATATCTAAGGCAAAACACCCCAAGAACAAGCAGGATCTAAAGACAGCTGTAGTGCAGGCCTGGCATAGCATCACCAGGGAAGAAACCCAGCATCTGGTGATGTCTATGGGTTCCAGACTTCAGGCAGTCATTGACTGCAAAGGATTTGCAACTGATAGGGAGAAATTTTACTCCCTCAATAAACAGGCGGACAAGGAATACTCAGGACCCGATTTAACTGAAATAATACCAAAATAGTTTATTCAGCTACAACTAAGTGCTCTGGAGATGGTCAGTCAGCAAGACACATCTAAGGTTTTTCTAAAGAACATGCTATCATATACAAGATGACTCCCTTTGGTTGCTGGGCAACTGGATGACGTCAATGATGTACCCCAAACTTGATCACAGACTTCTCCTTTGTCTTCTGTTTTCTCTATAGCCTTGGATGAAAATGTTTTTCTAAAAATCAGCTACACAGAACTACTGCACCTGTCCTCTGCGGAGCAATACACAAAGCTTAAATTCATACATGGGTTACACAATCTTACTGCAACAATGGTGCAAATATATTTGGCATTCGGACAGGCCACTGTCCCGCATCACAACCAAGTATTGAAACTCACAATTTAATTAATGATTATGTTAGTTTGTCCAAATACTTTTGAGCCCCTAAAATTGGGGGGACCACATAAAAATTGGTTTAATTCCTACACCATTCACCCGATTTGGATGTAACTACCCTCCAATTAAAGATGAAAGTCTACACTTAAAGCACATCTTGATTGTTTCCTTTCCAATCCATTGTGATGGTGTACAGAGCCAAATTGACAATTGGGTCTGTCCAAATATTTATGGACCGGACTGTATACCTGTAAAGAAGGACTGCCATGGCGGGGAACCCAGGTGCGGAGTGAGAGGTGGTCAGAAACAGGCTGTGGTCAATGCCGGCAAACCGTAATGTCCAGGGAAATCCACAAGTCCTGGTCGATAAGACAAGCAGGGGGTCAATGATCAGGCAAACAGGCTGGTAGGGAGAATACGGGAATTGGTGGAGGAACACGTGGAGGTTGTAAACAATCAATAACAAAAGGATACAAGACTTAGCAGTGAATTAAAGTCACAGAGGGGTTTATATGTGTAGCAGAGAGGAGCAGAGGACGGTGAAGGAGAGTGCTGGTACAATGGGAGTTCGAGGATGATAGAACAAGTGCACATGGTGCCGAGGAATGTTAAGTGGCTGATTGCTGGGGAATGTGAGGGTTTAGAATTCCGGTGATGCTGACCTCTGCAGGGGAGCTTGTGAATTGCGGGATGTGTGGGATACAACAGTGACAATACCACTTGTTATTGTGTGTTTGAGTTTACTTGCATGGATTGTCTATTCATGTCAATATTAAAATTCCAAAGCATAACATTTATTCACAACATGCTTTAGTGTTAAATGTTTGATATGGCAGCGCATATAAAGGTGTATACAGCTCTGGAAAAAATTAAGAGACCAGTGCACAATTATCAGTTTCTCTGGTTTTACTATTTATAGGTATATGTTTTGGTAAAATGAACATTTTTGTTTTATTCTATAAACTGCTGAAAACATTTTTCCCAAATTCCAAATAAAAATATTGTCATTTAGAGCATTTATTTGCAGAAATTTACAACTGGACAAAATTACAAAAAAGATGCAGTGTTGTCAGACCTCAAATAATGCAAAGAAAATAAGTTCATATTAATTTTTAAACAACATAATACTAATGTTTTAACTTACAAAGAGTTCAGAAATTAATATTTGGTGATTTTCAATCACAGCATTCATGCGTCTTGGCATGCTCTCCACCAGTCTTTCACATCGCTGTTGGGTGACTTTATGCCACTCCTGGCGCACAAATTCAAGCAACTCGGCTTTGATTGATGCGTCCTTCACAAAGACAAATCTGCCCGATTCCAGCCTTGCTGAAGCACCCCCAGATTATCACTGATCCTTCACCAAATTCCACAGTGGGTGCGAGACACTGTGGCTTGTAGGCCTCTCCAGGTCTCCGTCTAACCATTAGATGACCAGGTGTTGGGCAAAGATGAAAATTTGACTCATCAGAGAAGATGACCTTACTCCAGTCCTCTACGGTCCAAACCTTATGGTCTTTTGCAAACCTCAGCCTGGCTCTTCTTTGCTTCTCGCTTTTTTCTAGCTTTGCAAGACTTCAGCCCTGCCCCTAGGAGCCTGTTTCGAACCATCCTCGCAGTGCACTTCACCCCAGCTGTCGTTTGCCATTCTTTTTGTAGGTCACTTGATGTCATCCTACGGTTGTTGAGTGACATTCCAATGAGTTGGCGGTCATCCCGGTCAGTGGAGAGTCGTTTTTGTCTTCTGCTGGTAGCTTTGTAGCTTTGTTGTCCCCAATGTCTGCTGCTTGACCTTGTTCTTATGAACCGCCATCTTTGACATTTTAAGAATGGAAGCAATGCTCACTGTATCCCTCTGCCAGTAAAGCCAGAATTGAAACCTAATTTTCTCAAAACTTTCCTTTTCAACTCTTTTGGCATGGTCAATAGTTATTTTCTGATTCCAATTATTTTTGAGGTTCTACTAGCACTGTTTTTGCCATCCAGCTGGTCCTAATGCAAGAGGATAGTGATATACTTTTCTTCCTTAAATATGATTTGGTTCAGGTTATCACCTAATTAGTACCTCATTGAGTAGAATGAGGTGTGTCTGTGTTGGAATTCAACAGACACTGGCATGGAATGACTGCCATACATGTCGAGATGCTGATTTAAGAAAAATGTGCAGTGGTCTCTTAATTCTTTCCAGAGCTGTATAAAATAATGTGGACCTAGTAGGGCAGCATGGTGGCATGGTGGTTAGCACTGCTGCCTCACCGGTACAGGGGTCTGGGGTTTGAGTCCTGGCTTGGGGGCTTGTCTGTGTGGAGTTCACATGATCTACCTCTGTCTGTGTGGGTTTCCTATGGGCACTTCAGTTACCAGTTCTGTGAGAAGAGTGCAAATCTAAACAAACAAGAAGGTTCTTGAGTTTCAACTTCACTGCTGCAACTGGTCTGTAATTCTGTGAGGCAAGAATGATAAAAAAAAATCTGTAACCTTTGTAAGGTATGCATATTCCATGTTTTTACTGGTAATGGATTTTATGTAATTACAGTCACTGACTCCCTCAGCTGTGCTTGGGTGGCCTTCTTCTCCTCAGTCCTCATCCTCCTCAATCTCTCTGCAGAATTTGACACTGTCGATCACTCCATCCTCCTCTCCTGCCTCGCTGACCTTGGAATCTCTGAACTGCTCTCACCTGGTTCTACTCCTACCTCAGCGACAGGACCTACCAAGTGACATGGCGAGGTTCCTCATCCACGCCCCAACCTCTCCTCACAGGTGTAACCCAAGGCTCCATTCTGGGTCCCCTCTTGTCCTCTCTCTACACTCACTCCCTGGGCCCCCTCATTGCATCCCATGGTTTCTCTTACCATTTTTACACAGATGATGCCCAGATCTTCCTGTCTTTTCCCTCCTCCGACATTCTCATCCCCTCTTGCATCTCTTCCTGCTTGTCTGCTATCTCTGCCTGGATGCACTCACACCACCTCAAGCTCAACCTCTCCAAATCTTTTTTACATTCCGTTAATTCCTTTAGAAATCAGGATAAATTGGATAAAACCAGAAAAGCATCTAATTAATTCTCATTCAGGAGTCAACATAAAAAACAGAAAAGAAACAGAAAACCATCCTGAGGTTCTGTGACACCGAAGAAGGTTTCCTACTGTTCACAGAGAAAGGGGAGCAATTGCTTGCCCCAGTGGAGGACCTTCTACGGCAGATGGGATTGAAGACTGTGGAGGAGATCGAACAGCTTCTCCCTGTAGTAGCAGACATAACTATCCAAAGTAAAAAAAAAATGCAATCAATCTATTGCAATTAGCAATGAGGAGTAGCATTTAGTGCTATTGTTTGGCTCCAAACCAGAAGCCTATTGGATGATGTGTTATTTTAAATAAGTATGTATAATATAAAAATAGTAACAGACTGATTTGTTTTTTTGTATACACATATTTTACTGTTTTAGTTTTTAATTTACTTTTTTTTAATTAAGTTAATTACATGCAATTAAATGTGTGTGTATATATATGTTTCCAATTTTGTTTACTTTTTAACAAAATTAAAGTGTTCCGAAGCCCAACCCTGCAGCAACACCAGTCTATCACAAGGCAACTCTAATTATCTCTAATTAAGGACACAAGTCTAACACAGGGTAACTCTAATTCTAATGTTTGTTATATTTCTTTTTGATAATTTTCAAGATAAGAAAATGTACAAACAAATGATATATGCCAATATTCAGTAAATAATTATCCATTAAGTTTAATCTGAGGATTTTTACAGCTTTTCTTCTACCCCCAAAATTCCAACTCCTGTTACAACTTTGGTAGAAACATAGTATACATACCAGCCAATTAATTCCCTATATTATCCTTATCTAATAGCCTTAGCTTATTTTCCTTAAACACCTTTTTCAAATCGTTTAACGTTTCGATTATTTTCAAAAACTACTACTAGTAGCTTACTACTGTTAACAATAACTTACATGTACTTATAGTAACTTACATACTGTAGCATTGGGGGGGCATTTTATTGGTTATTATGAATTATTATTTATTATTTTGTTTTGTAAGGATAAGGGTGTCTGCCAAGAGATAAATAATAATAATAATTTAATTATTGAAACAGCGATACACAGCAGACCGACACTGTACACACTGCCGGTTTATCTGCCGCTCACGCTTGGCTGCGAGGCACTGCCTGAAGAGCTGGAGTCTCTGGCCTGCGCCCCCTCCTCCCCTGTCTGCTGGCCAGGAGCCGTAAGTGTCCATCCTCATTTCTGATGCCAATGTAGTATTTTCAGCGGGGGAAAACAAATAGCCCACAAATCGCTTTCTTACTTGCTGCTAGATTTATTGAAGAAAAAAACTACGCGCCTCTTGCCCAGAGGAAGTTCACACAGTTCCAGGTGTTGCTCCGCACACGTGGTCACCAACTCTAAAACCCCTGCACACACCCTAATAAACCCCAGCTACCTTACCTAAATTAGCATAACACATTTTTAAATAAATTAAACTGAGCACTTTATCTCCGTTGTTACACATACATAGTATTAATAATTATACTGTTCTTACCATATGTAAATCCTGCAATAAATCATTCCCCAGCGTGAAGTAATTTTCACAAAACGAAATCCAAATATAAATTTTTGCTAGTCTTTAGATGTGCCCAGCAAATGTAGTCTGTAACTCTAAGTTAAAACTTTAATAACACTCATGTATTACAATCAAACTTGAAAAATAGGGCATCCAAAACAGGAATGTCACAAAATGTTGTATCACTATATTAAAATAATATCATATGAAAGCTGTTGGGACTGAGGGACGGAAGCTCAGTTCGTTAGCTTTGCCCCTCATATTAGGAATTGGGGGTGCACAAAATGTACTAATTTATGTTTAATCTTAATTGTAAACTACTGTAAATAAATGAATAAACATATCAAGATGGCTTCCTTTGATCTACTGGCAGAGGTCTGGTCTCATAGTTCTCAAAGCAACTGTTGATCAATAATGATGAGGTGACCTCTCCAGCCACAGATTAGCCACAGAAATCTTGAAGGAGATGCTGGGAGTGTCAGAACAGCCTTGCTAAAATTTGCTTGCTTGACAATTAATACAATTGGCTCTGTTGACATGTTTTTCAATCATTAATATAAAACATTATACAGTTTATACAAAACATTAATACCGGCTCTTCAAAAAGTTTTACATTTATATTTATAAATGTTATTTTGTATACTGGTAAGTTAGCCTTGATTGGTCTTTGTTCAAATATTTTTCTTTTTAAGCTGTTTAAAGCAAAATATTCCATACCTCTGTTTTGGATAGCGTACAGTTGCTAATAATAATACAAACCATACATTTCATTACAATAACACACACACATATATATTAAGGCTGTCAGTCCATTCAAATATTTGATCGGTTAATCAATGGGCAATTGCTGATTAATCGGGCACTTATTAAAATAAAAACAACGCTGTAACATGAATGGTAAAATATATATATATATATATATATATATAGGAATATATATTTAAAAAACACCAAATCATTATAATAAGCAAACTAAATTATAATTGCTACAGCAAATGGGTGCTCACAAATTATACTGTAAACTACACTGCTCTTGTAAGAAAAGCATTGCATGCAAATGAAACAGAAAACCTTTCCTTGTCTTCAATATTTCCTTACAAATCGAGTTTGAATCCAAAGTTTAGTTTCCCATTAGCGGCTTGTGACCCTGTAGTTTGTGTGCTGATACTGTACACGTGATATGATCTTTTGCATGATTTGCCTTTATAATTTAACTCTAGAAGTGCACGGCTGGTCAGTTTGACTGATTTAATTTGAATTACTATGTGTTCCTGAATACACTATGGATACCAATTCCTGACTTTTCCTAAATATATGTATTAAATATGCCTACAGCATTTTAGCTGCATAAACGCAAATAAAGTTTTTTATTTGATCATTATTATACTATAGTTTTGGCTCTTGTAGGTAGTTTGAAATGTCGATGCTTCTAGTGCGTACTGTATACTAGCCAGTCATTATAATAGACATTTTTAATTTGTTTAAATCTGCTTGATAAATGATCTTTTAAGAACTATACTGTGATGATTATATATATATATATATATATATATATTATATATATATATACTGTGTTATTTATGTTGTTGTAACTTACCATTACATATAGTGTGCCTTCCAGATGTATGCATACCCCTGATTCAATGTAACAAAAATAGTTTTAGCAAAGAAAAGAGAACAATGTTGTTTTTTGTTTGTTTTTGTTTTGTTTAAATACATGCACACATGAAACAATGTAGGACTATCAGTGTTAGATATCACAAAAATATTAAAGTACAAGTTTTGAACAAATATGCAAATATGTTTTTGCGAAGTACAGTACTGAAACTAGTATTGCTTTCATTAATTTCTGCAACAAATGCTGAGTGTACACTTGCATAGATGTGAGTGAAGCCATCTTCTTTTTGCCAATGTACAGCATGGCAGAAGCTGCCATAACTAAATATTCCTATACATATTTACACTCTTGATCTTGCTTTTCTCTTTCAAAACTCAAAACTTCACCATGTAGTCTCGCTCCCAAACACCCTTTATATAGCATGCAATTGCATCACGATTTAATCTGTATTCACCTAATTAAATCATGCAATTTCATGCATTCGGATTTCATGAAATCCAACGAAATTGAACACATTCGGATTCCATGGAAATTTCATAGTGTATCGCAAAGCTCTTTACAAGAAAATATAGTTAATTAAATATTAAAACTACAATTAAGATAGACAATAAAACAATACAATTATACTATAGTACTTACTACAGTAGTACAACAAATACTGTAGGACACTGTTGTATACCACACTAAACTTTTATACTATGGTATACTGAATAATGTGTGACATACGATAGTACACTGTTATACTATAGTATACTCTTGTTACGTGATATACTATAGTATCTTGTAATGTACTATAGTGCCTCCTACGGTACTTAGACAAATATTGAACTACCCTGTTGTATACTATAGTTTACTGTAGTACCTTGTGATGTACTATAGTACTTAATATATTACATGTACACTGAAACATACTGCTTACTGTACTTCCACAATGTTTCTCATGGAACTTTAGCATTCTAGTTATAAATAATATCATCATTATTATTATGCTTTTACTTTGTATTGCCTACAGGTCTTGCACATACTAGTACAGACTGTTACCGAGGGTCTGGTGGAGAGAAAATGGCCACCTATTCCTTAAGAAAATCATATTAATAAATATATCTTCACTTCAGACATTTGTGACATTGCTATATTTAAAACAATTTATACAAATAACAGAATTAAGATAAAATTGTGGTGCAGTTCCCCTTAAAGTTTAAGCAAAACTTATTTTAGCAAATACATTGTTTATTCATTACTTGAATTGCTTCACATTACATAAATAAATGAATAAATGTAGTAGTGTTGACATAAATAAATGTCCATTTGAACATGTATTTATGTATTAATGTATTGATTATTTTCACTGTAATTAAAATTTAAAAGAAATTCACAGTGAAAATAATAAATAAATGTTGAAATAAATAAATACATGTTCTAATAAATACATGGAGATTTATTTATTATTGTATTTAATTCAAAATCTGTTTATTTATCCATCTATTTATTTCCACATTAATTCATGTATTTATTATTTTCTCCATGTATTTATTTTTAATTTTGTCATGGATAGTATGGAGGATAATTTGTGCCAAAATGTAAAAAAAAAAAAAAAAAAAAAAAAACAATGTATAAATAAATAAATAAATATGTAGATAGTAAAGACGTTAATTCCGTTCGGAACTTAAAATGGTGTCCAGACTGTTCCTATTGCACAGACCTCCTGATGTGCCTTGTCCTAATGGATAATTTCTGTAATGGATAATTTAATCGCTGGATCTATAGAGTTGAACATAAGACAACATACGGACATACGGACATACTCGGTCAGGCGCAATAGTAAAAACTAATTGGAGCTATTTGCTCCTTAGTGATATACTTTGCTTTTCCAGCTGTAAATATATATAACGCATACATCAGAAATCAACGTGATAACTATATGAAACACCAGGTATGCAACTAAATAAGCTTGAGAAGGTAAATGGAAAAATGGAGAGCAGCAGCAATCTAAAGCTACTTAAATGGTTAGATTGTGTTTTAAAGTACACAAAATGAAACTTAGAGAATAAAGTGTTTACTACTATATTATGATATTAGAAGTATTGATGGTACTACTAATGTAATTAAATTGATACATTTCAATCAAATAAGTGTAGTTGGTTTATTGAGATTGAAATGGCTTGTTCCTTAAAATATTAGACCACAAGAGGGGGAACTTGACCTTGAATACTCTACTTACCAAAACCTTTAAGCAACAATTGTTGTCAACATGTGTCTTCATCTGATTCATATTTTTATGAGTCTGAAGCCATACATTTCTCGACTCCAAGCACCTGGAAGCCTCAAAAGTTGGGGGCCAAGCAACGAAGTTGCTGGAACCCTATTGTTATTGTTAGGATTATTATTTTTCAGCAGTATCTTTTCAAAAGCCTATAAAAACCAATGCTTGATGAAAACTCATGAAACTTCATACAGTGATAGATGGCTATGTAGTACTATGCCATATTCAATATGGAGGCCATATGTCACATGGTCTAGTGGCCATAGTGGCTTAAGTGACACATTTTGGAAAATATACAAAAATCTTCTTCTCCGAAACCGCAGATGGGACAGATGTGAAACTTGGTGTGTGATGTTATGTTATGGCCTAAATTCAGATTTGTTCAAAACAAGTCAATAAGTCATATGGTTTGGCAGCCATATTGGATTGGCCAAGAATCTTCAAAGATCTTCATCTCCGAAATGGTTGGTCTGATTGATATGAAATTTTGTACACATGACCTTGGCTAGCTCCTCTATCAGATTTGTTCAAGGCAAGTTGATTGAGAAAACAAAATGGCCGCCATGAGCCAATCAAATTTCAGAGATGGTCAAGTTGCAAATAAATGCATATGGTGCAGTATGGAACTATGTTAGAATGTATTGGACTGATTGTTACTTGACAGAATTGATCCCATAAGCAATGTGGTGGTCACTGGTCATTATTATTATTATTATACTTATTTTTTCTTCTCTTCCACCAGAATATGTTCAAATGCCTATAACTTTTGAACCGCAGTCTAAAAAGTCACCAGACTTTGAATGGATGTAGGGGTCTATGGCATGGTCACTAGATTGCAAAATGGCGGCATAATGTCACATGGTTTGGTAGCCATCTTGATTGTAGTCCAGGCAAAAAATTACAGTTTTCAAACATAGTTTTCTCAGGAACGGGAAAGATATTGTACATATTGCGCTTATGAGTAGTAATGATGGCACTTTATGTCAAAGTGTCAGGTGGCCCCACCCCTACCCAGAAGCCCCATGGGCTGGGAAGCCCCGCCTTACCCAGAAGCCCCACGGGCCAGGAAGCCCCTCCTTACCCAAAAGCCCCACGGGCCAGGAAGCCCCTCCTTACCCTGTACCCTTTGATCCTCTCCAGTCAGCCAACTTGTTAGGATACAGGTTTTACCCTTTGACCCTCTCCTGTCAGCCATCTTGTTTGGATGACCTCCATCTTGTTAGTATGACAGCCATCTTGTTTGGATGACCTCCATCTTGTTAGGATGACAGGCATTTTGGAAAGGGCACAGGTCATCTTGACAAGTGTTTACTGCCATCTCACCCTGATGGTGTATGTGTGTGTGTGTGTAATGTTTAAGAGTTTAAACTTATTATTATTTGTGTTAGGTTATGTTTTATGATTAGGTTTGTTATGATAAGTTGTTAGCAAAATAAAATACATTAAAATAAAAAGAGAACAACAACATAAAGTTTTAATAAAAAAGTATTTTAAACTGTGTTTAGTGATGTGCGTGTGATGATTTTAGGTTATATATTTTATGATTATTTTTGGGGTGGTACAGTGTTGGAAAAATAAAAGAGAAAGAAAAGGTATAGACATTCAAAATATGAGACTCAGTAAAATATATTTCAATGTCAATATTTTATTGTGACAGCTCTAAAAATGACAACAAGGCATCAAGTCAGATGTAGACAGTGAGATTAGATACTGACTCGGGTGACCAATGATCCCGCTTCCCCAACACCTACAGCAGCCAGGAAGAAACAACTGAACTGTACTGCACTAGCTACTCCCTCTACTTGTTTATTGGCCAGGGCAGTGACACTATTCTGTCTAGCACAGTGTAGAAATTGGGTTTGGTCATGATAGGGATAGTATTTCCAAAAGAACTCTGCAGAACTTTTTGGACAGATGTAAAAGCAGATTCACCAGGATGTGTCTCTTTATACAGCATTCTCTTGAGCACATTGGGGAGGGACGCCACTGTTTTTTCAACATCAGCAACTAGCGATTTCACATCAGAATTACCAGTATCATACAAATCACCAAACTTGTGAGCTATTAGAGTGAGGATGACATCTTCAAACATAGATTCCTCAAACATACGTAAACGTAATTCCAGGGGCCCCGGGGGTTTCTTTCTCTGAAAAAATATATGAATTAATATAATGTCTTATTGCACAGAAAAGCAGAGCAGGCACAAACAGTATTTTATTTATGTTTGTAAAACACTTGATAAGCCTTGTTTTTTATAACCTTCTCAACTATTTGCATTACTTTCTCATCCACACTTTCTAACAAGTCACTAAACCATCTTGAAGGTAGAGTGCATGTTTCAGAGAAAAGCACGCAGTAAGACAGCCCGCTACTGTAAAAAGAGGTAAGCAGACAAATAGCACAGTTAACCCCACTCCGAGTGTGCATAAAGAGATAGACAGGTCAGGTGAACAAATACCCTGTACAGGCATTCAGACCTCTGATGATTCTAGTGCCCTGTTGTTTAGTAAAATATGTCACATTTGTTGGCAACTGGTAGAAGATTTACACACAGCTCATAGAAAAATACATGTTTTGACAAATGTGGTAAAACAAAAAGGGTATAACATCGAGTTTGCTGAATCGTCACACTGTGAGTGAAAACCGCAATTAACAAATAATGAAACAAGTAAGACACAAAGACACTCGGTCTGCACGTATCACGGCAGAACTGATAAAGAATATTAATGTAGCCAAAAGAATGCTGCGTAGGCTTAAATCTAGAATGGATGTGTCACAATTAGCAGGATCACAGACACCATTACAGCACAGTGGCGGTTGATGACCACCCAGCAAACTTGGAAATTCAGGAATATATTGATTTGATTGTGTCTGATGAATTAGCATTAGAAGCTGATAATAATAACCAACCAGACTTGGAAATTCAGGAATATATAGATTTGCACGTGTCTGATGGGTAAGCATTAGAAGCGAATAATAATGATAATCAGATTGGGGGTGGTGATGTAGCAATGTTAGAGGTGAATAATGAAAATGCTGAACAAATGGTTGAGTGTGGTGATGGCGGGGACCCGCCTCGGGTGTTTTTGGAGCGTATTCGTCACTATGACCGGGAACTTAACAGGTTCCGGGGAATGGAGTTTTATGAAGAATTCAGGTTTGTGAATCTGGATCTGGTAGAATCGTACTGGTGCTGTGCAAGGGCTGTTAAATGAAATATCACACAATGTGGGTCCTAATGATTTTGTACAGCTTAGACTGAGCTCGGGGTCATTAAATAATGCTTTCTGTTAGAGGAGGCAACATTTGGGGGAGCTGGATGAAACAGATTTCCTAGAGAGCATAGCTAATTTACTGCAAAGTCACACCGAAATCCTAATATGCAAGGTGGGGTACGGATACGTATAAAAGGTATTTTGTTTTGCAAGATAATAGACAAGAAAAGGGCATGCCTCACTGATTTCAAACACCAAGGTAACAATTTATGTTTTGCCGCCAGTGTGTACCGCCTGTGGAAAGGGAAAGAATGCACAGATGTTTGTTTTACTTCACAAACAGCATTACTACGGGGTTTTAAACATCAGAACATTTATAGGTGTTAACTATTTCTGTGATTATTGCCACGCAGTATATGGGCATAAAAATAGTCACACGTGTCAGAATTTGTGCAGAGCGTGTTTAGACCCCCACTGTTTTGAGGTTAAAGAGACCATCACCAGATGCGATGTATGTAAAATATTCTGTAGAGGTGGTTTCTGTCTCAGGAGACACAAGGCTAAAGCTGCCACCAAAGAGATTCAGTGTGTTCAACACTTTTACTGTACAGAGTGCCGGACTTTTCTCCCAATAATGCACACTTGCGAAGAAAAGCTCTTTCCGTGCTGTAAAAGTGTTATCCAGACACCTGACAATCATGTATGCTACATGAGCGTAATAAACATCCCCAAACAATCGGAAAAATACATTTTCTTTGATTTTGAATGCATGCAAGAAACAGGACACACATCCCAAATTATGTTTATGCCTCACACATAAACAACAAACGCACATGGGAGTTTTATGGGGATTCTTGCTTATCTGACTTTGTGAAATGTTTCATTGACACGTGTTTTAAAAACTACACTTTTATTTCACACAATGGTAAAGGCTATGATAACTACTTGGTCATTAGAGAGCTCATACGTGAAAAGGTTGCTACACACTTCATCACACAAGGAGGTAAAATTATGTGCATGACAGTGACCGCTCTGAACATCAGGTTCATTGATTCATTACATTTCTTGCCTCTGAAACTGAGCAATATGCCAAAAGCAATGGGGTTTGAGGGTGAGAAAGGCCATTTCCCACACTTCTTTAACACGGTCGCAAACCAAAATTATGTAGGACCCTTACCCGCTGAACAATTTTACGGGGTAGACTACATGATGGGTGCTGATAAAACACAGTTTCAGGAATGGTACGATGAGCACAAACTCGATGAATTGAAGTGGTATTGTACACAGGACGTGGACATACTGAGACAAGCTTGTACTACATTTAGAAACGAGATATTAAGTATGACAGAGCAGATACGTCTGAAGTTTCCGTCTGACCCTGATTCAGACCTGATTAAAGTCAGTACATGGTACATGTACCGGTACATGTTTCTCAGACCGCAGACCATAGCATTAGTCCCGCACGACAATTATCACAACCAGAAAAAGCGGTTCTCGACCCCCGCTATTCAGTGGCTCATGTATACTGAACACACAGACAACATCAGTATACAACACGCACTAAAGCTGGGTGGTGAGCATAAATTTGGCCCGTACTATCTAGATGGTTTTGCAGTAATAAACGGTGTGTACACTGCTTTTGAGTACCATGGATGTTTTTTTCATGGTTGCGATACCTGTTATAGCGAAAATGACGTTAACAGTGTGACAAAAACAACATTCGGCTGGCTATATCAAAAGACAATGTATAAAACCGAATTCTTAAAATTACAAGGGTTTGATGTTAAAGTGATGTGGGAACACAAATGGAAGACAATGCTGAATGAAGACCAGGATGTTAGGGCATTTATTTCCGAATCACAGTTACCAGCGCCTTTAGACCCCAGGGAGTCTCTATTCGGTGGGTGGACGAATGCAGTGACCCTGTATTATCAACCAAAACCTGGCTAGGAACTCCGTTACTATGATTTCACCAGTCTGTACCCGTTTGTAAATAAAACCAAATTGTACCCCGTTGGTCACCCGGATATAATATGCGAGGGCTTTGAAGATTTACAAAATTACTTTGGGCTCGCAAAAGTCAAAGTTTACCCTCCTAGAAGGTTGTTTTTCCCTGTGCTACCGACCAGAGTTGGTAAAAAACTGTTCTTTACACTCTGTCGGACGTGCGCTGACACCCAGCAGGGCTCCCCCTGAACAAACAGCGACGAGCAGAGAGCGCTTACCGGTGTCTGGTGCATGCCAGAGCTGCTGTCTGCTGTAGATAAGGGTTACAGAATAGCAGAAATATACGAGATCTGGCACTTTAAGCACTCGACCAACACGTTGTTTAGTGAATATATTAAAACGCATTTAAAAGGCAAACAAGAAGATTCAGGCTACCCCCAGTGGTGCAAAAATGACACAGACCGTGAACACTACATCAGAGAGTATCATGACAGAGAGGGGGTACACTTGGACCATTACAACATTACTAAGAATCCGGCCAAAAGACAGATTTCAAAACTGTTTTTGAATTCTTTATGGGGAAAATTTGGACAACGACCAGATTTACAAAACACCAGTATTGTGAGAGACCCCAACGAATTATTTAAATACGTGTTTGCCCCATACCACGAGGTCTCGTCTTGTGATTTTATTGACGATGACGATGATTTTATGTGCCTGTGTCACCTGGAAACGGGGAAAAGAGCACTACACACAGCTTTCAAATGTAAATATTTGTATTGCCAGTTTCACCACCGCCTATGCTAGGTTAGAACTGTACTCTCTTCTGGATTCATTACAAGGTCGTTGTTTGTATTATGACACTGATTCAATCATTTATGTAAGCAGGCCAGGACAGTGGGACCCCAAGTTAGGAGATTATCTGGGTCAATTGACAAGTGAGCTGCCTCCGGATCAGCACATTACAGAGTTTGTTGCAACAGGACCTAAATCCTATGGATATAAGCTCTCAGGAGGGAAAGCCTGTATCAAGGTAAAGGGTATCACATTAAACGTGGCTAATAGTGAGAAAATTAATTTCGATAGCCTAAAAGATTTGATACTTGACTATGCGGATAAGTAGGCTGGTGCAAATGGTGAAATAAAAGATATTGCACTGCGGCAACCGGGGATAGTACGTGTTAAACGTGACTGGCACTTTGAGATGAGAATACTGCAAAAGACCGAGAGATAAATTACAGATTACAACGTTAGCTCGACAGATGTATCCAGGCAAATCTCAATATTTTTTGGAAGCTTTTGAAGATGCCACCAAGAAGTATTTCGGATACTTATTTGTCGATGTCATGTCAAAGACCCCTGATGAATACCGTTTAAGGACGGGTCTTTTCCCCCCTGACATCCCGGTGGTTTATGTGTTTAAAAAACAAAGAAAGTAAAAGCCGCTGGTTTTCCAGCGTTGAGCACATTTGCTGTCTGTGACTCTGGCTGTCAGTATGTCACTGCGTATGAAGAGAAAACTGGCTCTCCTGCAGCTGCTGGTTAAAGCCAAGCCGCAACAAGGCCATTCTGTGCGCCGCTGGAAGCGACCTGGTACAGGCCGTGTCAGAAATCGCTCTAAATACACTGAAAGGAAACATCCGCTTGAGCGCTAAACAATTTCAGAAACTCAAGAAAAGTGGCCACATTATAAAAACACTTAGTAAAAAGACAGTGTCTGTTAAGAGAAAGAGAAATCTATTGAATCAGTCTGGGGGGTTTATCGGTAATTTGCTAAGTATTGCCATTCCCCTCATTACCGGCTTACTGACCAGATGAAAATGCAATTCACTGAGAAAATGTATCTAGTACCTCAGAAACAGATGGGCCAAATTAAAGAGGACTTTCCAGTTGAACATGACATCAGAAAAATAGCCACATACAAATTGGATGGTGAAATGAAAGATATTCTGCAAAGCTCTCAATTGGGTGAATATGACAAAGCGCTGCAGAGGTACTTAGCCCTGACGTGGCAGGCAGAATCTGAAAAAGCCACTTTGACTTTGCAGATGCCTGACACCGATACCCCGGCCGAAAAACCGCACACAGAGCCTGTTTTCGATTAAATTTTAGACGCTATCCCACAAAAGCAAAATAAAAATGCCGAAATGGTGTCCAACAATTCTATAGCTAGCTGGAATGAGAATGGGGAATTTGTGTACAAGGGGGGCCCTGTTCGTGGGTCTCATGTGATTGATCTGGTTAGGGCTGTCACACAGCCGCACACGCTGGCCACAGGAAGAGCCCCCAAAGGCTGGGGCAGTTTTATGATGGCGATGGCGGAGATTAACATCCCCGGTTCGGTACTGTCTAACAGAATAAACAGGGAGGTGTTGGAGAAACTGAAAACAACACTTACTAGAGACAGTTCTATGTCTATACAGAGAAATCCTATTTCTCCTGAACCAGACTTTGATATTCCGATGGAGGGGGCGGCTGCCCCACCCGAAACACCACAAAGAGACCAGCCAGCTAAAAAGCATCGGCTGTTTGGGAAATTACCATGGCTGTCTCTGTAAAGCGGGTCCTCATGGTTTTATTTTTTGTATTATTATTTTGGTTGTTGTTTGTTTATATATAGGCTATAGAAATACATACATTGATGTTATCTGTAAAATGTTAAATCCTTGTGTGATTCTGATAATAAAAAATGTATTATTATTATTATTATTATTATTATTATTATTATTATTATTATTATTATTATTATTATTGTGTTTGTATGTCAAAGAACATTATCAGTGGTGTTTCACTGTTTTAGTTTATTTGGTTTTTGTGTGTGCTGAATAAAAAATCTAACGCCTGATAAACAATGGTGTTTGTATGTATGGATTTATTAACTACATATAAACATAATTCATGTGTATATAATATTTTATTATCAGGTTAGCAGGCGTTACATATATGAGAATGCCACATCATTAAGCTTAAACGCACACACACAAACATACACACAAGCATTATTCTATCATTCTATAGTGTCTATAGTGTTATTCATACACTGTTCTAACATTGTTTATTTCACGGACCACTGTCAATCAGGTGCTTTCCTTGCCGTCCATCCATCCATCCATCTATCTATCTATCTATCTATGACTCTCAATATCTAACTCTCTTGCTTGCTATCGCTCCCCCATTGGTCAGTAGCATAGTAGCATAACAGCAGATCACGGACCACTGTCAATCAGATGCTTGCCTTGCCGTCCATCCATCCATCTATCTATCTATGACTCTCAATATCTAACTCTCTTGCTTGCTATCGCTCCCCCAATGGTCAGTAGCATAGTAGCATAACAGCAGATCACGGACCACTGTCAATCAGGTGCTTGCGTTGCCGTCCATCCATCCATCTATCTATCTATCTATCTATCTATGACTCGATATCTAACTCTCTTGCTTGCTATCGCTCCCTCAATGGTCAGTAGCATAGTAGCATAACAGCAGATCACGGACCACTGTCAATCAGATGCTTGCCTTGCCGTCCATCCATCCATCTATCTATCTATCTATCGATGACTCTTGATATCTAACTCTCTTGCTTGCTATCGCTCCCCCAATGGTCAGTAGCATTGTAGCATAACAGCAGATCACGGACCACTGTCAATCAGATGCTTGCCTTGCCGTCCATCCATCCATCCATCTATCTATCTATCTATCAATGACTCTCGATATCTAACTCTCTTGCTTGCTATTGCTCCCCCAATGGTCAGTAGCATTGTAGCATAACAGCAGATCACGGACCACTGTCAATCAGATGCTTGCCTTGCCGTCCATCCATCTATCTATCTATCTATCTATGACTCTTGATATCTAACTCTCTTGCTTGCTATCGCTCCCCCAATGGTCAGTAGCATAGTAGCATAACAGCAGATCACGGACCACTGTCAATCAGATGCTTGCCTTGCCGTCCATCAATCCATCTATCTATCTATCTAAAACTCTTGATATCTAACTCTCTTCCTTGCTATCGCTCCCCCAATGGTCAGTAGCATTGTAGCATAACAGCAGATCACGGACCACTGTCAATCAGATGCTTGCCTTGCCGTCCATCCATCCATCCATCTATCTATCTATCTATCAATGACTCTCGATATCTAACTCTCTTGCTTGCTATTGCTCCCCCAATGGTCAGTAGCATTGTAGCATAACAGCAGATCACGGACCACTGTCAATCAGATGCTTACCTTGCCGTCCATCCATCTATCTATCTATCTATCTATGACTCTTGATATCTAACTCTCTTGCTTGCTATCGCTCCCCCAATGGTCAGTAGCATAGTAGCATAACAGCAGATCACGGACCACTGTCAATCAGATGCTTGCCTTGCCGTCCATCCATCCATCCATCTATCTATCTATGTATCTATGTCTCTTGATATCTAACTCTCTTGCTTGCTATCGCTCCCCCAATGGTCAGTAGCATAGTAGCATAACAGCAGATCACGGACCACTGTCAATCAGATGCTTCCCTTGCCGTCCATCCATCCATCCATCTATCTATCTATGTATCTATGTCTCTTGATATCTAACTCTCTTGCTTGCTATCGCTCCCCCAATGGTCAGTAGCATAGTAGCATAACAGCAGATCACGGACCACTGTCAATCAGATGCTTGCCTTGCCGTCCATCCATCCATCTATCTATCTATCTATCTATGACTCTTGATATCTAACTCTCTTGCTTGCTATCGCTCCCCCAATGGTCAGTAGCATAGTAGCATAACAGCAGATCACGGACCACTGTCAATCAGATGCTTGCCTTGCCGTCCATCCATCCATCTATCTATCTATCTAGCTAGCTATCTATCTATGACTCTCGATATCTAACTCTCTTGCTTGCTATCGCTCCCCCAATGGTCACGTATGTTGCATTCAACGACAAAGAAAATCGTGTGCTGGAAATGATTTCTGGCAACTGTGAAGGAACTGCACGACTGCAGCAACCACAACACCTCTGTCTGTCTCTGTGGCGCAATCGGTCAGCGTGTTTGGCTATTAACCGAAAGGATTGTGGTTCGAATCCACCCAAGGACGGCCCACTTTTCCCCCCGCCCCTTGTTATTGTTTCTACTTCTGGCGGTCAGCTTGCCAGATTGCGGCTACAGTAACCTTAAGCTGCTTGCTGCGGACGGCCATCTTGCAAAAATGTATTGAGCGTTTAGAAACTTCCTTTCCATTGCCTATGCCAACGTAAACCAAAGCACTGCTGGGAGTCGAACCCAGGGTTTCCTGTTTACAAGACAGGCGCTTTGACCAACTAAGCCACGGTGCCAGGACTCTCCCATTCCCCAGTGCCTACACTCAGGCATAAGGCACAAAACAAAACAAAACAAAACAAAACAAAACAAAACAAAACAAAACAAAACAAAACAAAACAAAACAAAACAAAACAAAACAAAATCTGGATGCAGGCTGCAACAAAGGAAGCACACAGAGGTGAAAACGTAAGGTTGACGGGAGCAACAAGCTCCCTGTTGCGACTGTCCAGGGGCGGCAATGGGAATTGGACGTTGGCCGTTAGGTGCGCGTAGCGCGTGTCCTTTGGGTTCTGGTTCTTCTTTACAAACCGGCGTCTGTCCAGTTGGCTTTCCGGTTCATTACGTCCTCTGATGGCTTTACGATAAGCCTATCTTGCTAAAACTGATGGGTGACAAACCGGACGCACAAGCTTCGCTAGGAGCACACAAAGCCCGCCTAAGGCACCGCTGGGATTTGAACCCAGGACCTCCTGTTTACTAGACAGGCGCTTTAACCAACTAAGCCACGGTGCCAAATCTGCAGCTGCTGCTGCTGATAGTAGCATAACAGCAGATCACGGACCAGTGTCAATCAGATGCTTGCCTTGCCGTCCATCCATCCATCCATCTATCTATCTATCTATGTATCTATGTCTCTTGATATCTAACTCTCTTGCTTGCTATCGCTCCCCCAATGATCAGTAGCATAGTAGCATAACAGCAGATCACGGACCACTGTCAATCAGATGCTTGCCTTGCCGTCCATCCATCCATCTATCTATCTATCTATCTATGACTCTTGATATCTAACTCTCTTGCTTGCTATCGCTCCCTCAATGGTCAGTAGCATAGTAGCATAACAGCAGATCACGGACCACTGTCAATCAGATGCTTGCCTTGCCTTCCATCTATCCATCTATCTATCTATCTATCGATGACTCTTGATATCTAACTCTCTTGCTTGCTATCGCTCCCCCAATGGTCAGTAGCATAGTAGCATAACAGCAGATCACGGACCACTGTCAATCAGATGCTTGCCTTGCCGTCCATCCATCCATCTATCTATCTATCTATCTATGACTCTTGATATCTAACTCTCTTGCTTGCTATCGCTCCCCCAATGGTCAGTAGCATTGTAGCATAACAGCAGATCACGGACCACTGTCAATCAGATGCTTGCCTTGCCGTCCATCCATCCATCCATCTATCTATCTATCTATCAATGACTCTCGATATCTAACTCTCTTGCTTGCTATTGCTCCCCCAATGGTCAGTAGCATAGTAGCATAACAGCAGATCACGGACCACTGTCAATCAGATGCTTGCCTTGCCGTCCATCCATCTATCTATCTATCTATCTATGACTCTTGATATCTAACTCTCTTGCTTGCTA
This sequence comes from Amia ocellicauda, assembly GCF_036373705.1. Lineage (NCBI taxonomy): Eukaryota > Metazoa > Chordata > Actinopteri > Amiiformes > Amiidae > Amia > Amia ocellicauda. The sequence goes on along the minus strand of NC_089851.1, from coordinate 53,328,731 downwards.
TCGCTCCCCCAATGGTCAGTAGCATTGTAGCATAACAGCAGATCACGGACCACTGTCAATCAGATGCTTGCCTTGCCGTCCATCCATCCATCTATCTATCTATCTATCTATGACTCTTGATATCTAACTCTCTTGCTTGCTATCGCTCCCCCAATGGTCAGTAGCATTGTAGCATAACAGCAGATCACGGACCACTGTCAATCAGATGCTTGCCTTGCCGTCCATCCATCCATCCATCTATCTATCTATCTATCGATGACTCTTGATATCTAACTCTCTTGCTTGCTATCGCTCCCCCAATGGTCAGTAGCATAGTAGCATAACAGCAGATCACGGACCACTGTCAATCAGATGCTTGCCTTGCCGTCCATCCATCCATCTATCTATCTATCTATCTATGACTCTTGATATCTAACTCTCTTGCTTGCTATCGCTCCCCCAATGGTCAGTAGCATTGTAGCATAACAGCAGATCACGGACCACTGTCAATCAGATGCTTGCCTTGCCGTCCATCCATCCATCCATCTATCTATCTATCTATCAATGACTCTCGATATCTAACTCTCTTGCTTGCTATTGCTCCCCCAATGGTCAGTAGCATAGTAGCATAACAGCAGATCACGGACCACTGTCAATCAGATGCTTGCCTTGCCGTCCATCCATCTATCTATCTATCTATCTATGACTCTTGATATCTAACTCTCTTGCTTGCTATCGCTCCCCCAATGGTCAGTAGCATAGTAGCATAACAGCAGATCACGGACCAATGTCAATCAGGTGCTTGCCTTGCCGTCCATCCATCCATCCATCTATCTATCTATCTATCTATGACTCTCGATATCTAACTCTCTTGCTTGCTATCGCTCCCTCAATGGTCAGTAGCATAGTAGTATAACAGCAGATCACGAACCACTGTCAATCAGATGCTTGCCTTGCCGTCCATCTACCCATCTATCTATCTATCTATCGATGACTCTTGATATCTAACTCTCTTGCTTGCTATCGCTCCCCCAATGGTCAGTAGCATAGTAGCATAACAGCAGATCACGGACCACTGTCAATCAGATGCTTGCCTTGCCGTCCATCCATCCATCTATCTATCTATCTATCTATGACTCTTGATATCTAACTCTCTTGCTTGCTATCGCTCCCCCAATGGTCAGTAGCATTGTAGCATAACAGCAGATCACGGACCACTGTCAATCAGATGCTTGCCTTGCCGTCCATCCATCCATCCATCTATCTATCTATCTATCAATGACTCTCGATATCTAACTCTCTTGCTTGCTATTGCTCCCCCAATGGTCAGTAGCATAGTAGCATAACAGCAGATCACGGACCACTGTCAATCAGATGCTTGCCTTGCCGTCCATCCATCTATCTATCTATCTATCTATGACTCTTGATATCTAACTCTCTTGCTTGCTATCGCTTCCCCAATGGTCAGTAGCATTGTAGCATAACAGCAGATCACGGACCACTGTCAATCAGATGCTTGCCTTGCCGTCCATCCATCCATCTATCTATCTATCTATCTATGACTCTTGATATCTAACTCTCTTGCTTGCTATCGCTCCCCCAATGGTCAGTAGCATTGTAGCATAACAGCAGATCACGGACCACTGTCAATCAGATGCTTGCCTTGCCGTCCATCCATCCATCCATCTATCTATCTATCTATCGATCGATGACTCTTGATATCTAACTCTCTTGCTTGCTATCGCTCCCCCAATGGTCAGTAGCATAGTAGCATAACAGCAGATCACGGACCACTGTCAATCAGATGCTTGCCTTGCCGTCCATCCATCCATCTATCTATCTATCTATCTATGACTCTTGATATCTAACTCTCTTGCTTGCTATCGCTCCCCCAATGGTCAGTAGCATTGTAGCATAACAGCAGATCACGGACCACTGTCAATCAGGTGCTTGCCTTGCCGTCCATCCATCCATCCATCTATCTATCTATCTATCTATGACTCTCGATATCTAACTCTCTTGCTTGCTATCGCTCCCTCAATGGTCAGTAGCATAGTAGCATAACAGCAGATCACGAACCACTGTCAATCAGATGCTTGCCTTGCCGTCCATCTATCCATCTATCTATCTATCTATCGATGACTCTTGATATCTAACTCTCTTGCTTGCTATCGCTCCCCCAATGGTCAGTAGCATAGTAGCATAACAGCAGATCACGGACCACTGTCAATCAGATGCTTGCCTTGCCGTCCATCCATCCATCTTTCTATCTATCTATCTATGACTCTTGATATCTAACTCTCTTGCTTGCTATCGCTCCCCCAATGGTCAGTAGCATTGTAGCATAACAGCAGATCACGGACCACTGTCAATCAGATGCTTGCCTTGCCGTCCATCCATCCATCCATCTATCTATCTATCTATCAATGACTCTCGATATCTAACTCTCTTGCTTGCTATTGCTCCCCCAATGGTCAGTAGCATAGTAGCATAACAGCAGATCACGGACCACTGTCAATCAGATGCTTGCCTTGCCGTCCATCCATCTATCTATCTATCTATCTATGACTCTTGATATCTAACTCTCTTGCTTGCTATCGCTCCCCCAATGGTCAGTAGCATTGTAGCATAACAGCAGATCACGGACCACTGTCAATCAGGTGCTTGCCTTGCCGTCCATCCATCCATCCATCTATCTATCTATCTATCTATGACTCTCGATATCTAACTCTCTTGCTTGCTATCGCTCCCCCAATGGTCAGTAGCATTGTAGCATAACAGCAGATCACGGACCACTGTCAATCAGATGCTTGCCTTGCCGTCCATCTATCCATCTATCTATCTATCTATCGATGACTCTTGATATCTAACTCTCTTGCTTGCTATCGCTCCCCCAATGGTCAGTAGCATAGTAGCATAACAGCAGATCACGGACCACTGTCAATCAGATGCTTGTCTTGCCGTCCATCCATCCATCTATCTATCTATCTATCTATGACTCTTGATATCTAACTCTCTTGCTTGCTATCGCTCCCCCAATGGTCAGTAGCATTGTAGCATAACAGCAGATCACGGACCACTGTCAATCAGATGCTTGCCTTGCCGTCCATCCTTCCATCCATCTATCTATCTATCTATCAATGACTCTCGATATCTAACTCTCTTGCTTGCTATTGCTCCCCCAATGGTCAGTAGCATAGTAGCATAACAGCAGATCACGGACCACTGTCAATCAGATGCTTGCCTTGCCGTCCATCCATCTATCTATCTATCTATCTATGACTCTTGATATCTAACTCTCTTGCTTGCTATCGCTCCCCCAATGGTCAGTAGCATAGTAGCATAACAGCAGATCACGGACCACTGTTAATCAGGTGCTTGCCTTGCCGTCCATCCATCCATCCATCTATCTATCTATCTATCTATGACTCTCGATATCTAACTCTCTTGCTTGCTATCGCTCCCTCAATGGTCAGTAGCATAGTAGCATAACAGCAGATCACGGACCACTGTCAATCAGATGCTTGCCTTGCCGTCCATCTATCCATCTATCTATCTATCTATCGATGACTCTTGATATCTAACTCTCTTGCTTGCTATCGCTCCCCCAATGGTCAGTAGCATAGTAGCATAACAGCAGATCACGGACCACTGTCAATCAGATGCTTGCCTTGCCGTCCATCCATCCATCTATCTATCTATCTATCTATGACTCTTGATATCTAACTCTCTTGCTTGCTATCGCTCCCCCAATGGTCAGTAGCATTGTAGCATAACAGCAGATCACGGACCACTGTCAATCAGATGCTTGCCTTGCCGTCCATCCATCCATCCATCTATCTATCTATCTATCTATCAATGACTCTCGATATCTAACTCTCTTGCTTGCTATTGCTCCCCCAATGGTCAGTAGCATAGTAGCATAACAGCAGATCACGGACCACTGTCAATCAGATGCTTGCCTTGCCGTCCATCCATCTATCTATCTATCTATCTATGACTCTTGATATCTAACTCTCTTGCTTGCTATCGCTCCCCCAATGGTCAGTAGCATTGTAGCATAACAGCAGATCACGGACCACTGTCAATCAGATGCTTGCCTTGCCGTCCATCCATCCATCTATCTATCTATCTATCTATGACTCTTGATATCTAACTCTCTTGCTTGCTATCGCTCCCCCAATGGTCAGTAGCATTGTAGCATAACAGCAGATCACGGACCACTGTCAATCAGATGCTTGCCTTGCCGTCCATCCATCCATCCATCTATCTATCTATCTATCGATGACTCTTGATATCTAACTCTCTTGCTTGCTATCGCTCCCCCAATGGTCAGTAGCATAGTAGCATAACAGCAGATCACGGACCACTGTCAATCAGATGCTTGCCTTGCCGTCCATCCATCCATCCATCTATCTATCTATCTATCAATGACTCTCGATATCTAACTCTCTTGCTTGCTATTGCTCCCACAATGGTCAGTAGCATAGTAGCATAAAAGCAGATCACGGACCACTGTCAATCAGATGCTTGCCTTGCCGTCCATCCATCTATCTATCTATCTATCTATGACTCTTGATATCTAACTCTCTTGCTTGCTATCGCTCCCCCAATGGTCAGTAGCATAGTAGCATAACAGCAGATCACGGACCACTGTCAATCAGGTGCTTGCCTTGCCGTCCATCCATCCATCCATCTATCTATCTATCTATCTATGACTCTCGATATCTAACTCTCTTGCTTGCAATCGCTCCCTCAATGGTCAGTAGCATAGTAGCATAACAGCAGATCACGGACCACTGTCAATCAGATGCTTGCCTTGCCGTCCATCTATCCATCTATCTATCTATCTATCGATGACTCTTGATATCTAACTCTCTTGCTTGCTATCGCTCCCCCAATGGTCAGTAGCATAGTAGCATAACAGCAGATCACGGACCACTGTCAATCAGATGCTTGCCTTGCCGTCCATCCATCCATCTATCTATCTATCTATCTATGACTCTTGATATCTAACTCTCTTGCTTGCTATCGCTCCCCCAATGGTCAGTAGCATTGTAGCATAACAGCAGATCACGGACCACTGTCAATCAGATGCTTGCCTTGCCGTCCATCCATCCATCCATCTATCTATCTATCTATCAATGACTCTCGATATCTAACTCTCTTGCTTGCTATTGCTCCCCCAATGGTCAGTATCATAGTAGCATAACAGCAGATCACGGACCACTGTCAATCAGATGCTTGCCTTGCCGTCCATCCATCTATCTATCTATCTATCTATGACTCTTGATATCTAACTCTCTTGCTTGCTATCGCTCCCCCAATGGTCAGTAGCATTGTAGCATAACAGCAGATCACGGACCACTGTCAATCAGATGCTTGCCTTGCCGTCCATCCATCCATCTATCTATCTATCTATCTATGACTCTTGATATCTAACTCTCTTGCTTGCTATCGCTCCCCCAATGGTCAGTAGCATTGTAGCATAACAGCAGATCACGGACCACTGTCAATCAGATGCTTGCCTTGCCGTCCATCCATCCATCCATCTATCTATCTATCTATCGATGACTCTTGATATCTAACTCTCTTGCTTGCTATCGCTCCCCCAATAGTCAGTAGCATAGTAGCATAACAGCAGATCACGGACCACTGTCAATCAGATGCTTGCCTTGCCGTCCATCCATCCATCTATCTATCTATCTATCTATGACTCTTGATATCTAACTCTCTTGCTTGCTATCGCTCCCCCAATGGTCAGTAGCATTGTAGCATAACAGCAGATCACGGACCACTGTCAATCAGATGCTTGCCTTGCCTTCCATCCATCCATCCATCTATCTATCTATCTATCAATGACTCTCGATATCTAACTCTCTTGCTTGCTATTGCTCCCCCAATGGTCAGTAGCATAGTAGCATAACAGCAGATCACGGACCACTGTCAATCAGATGCTTGCCTTGCCGTCCATCCATCTATCTATCTATCTATCTATGACTCTTGATATCTAACTCTCTTGCTTGCTATCGCTCCCCCAATGGTCAGTAGCATTGTAGCATAACAGCAGATCACGGACCACTGTCAATCAGATGCTTGCCTTGCCGTCCATCCATCCATCTATCTATCTATCTATCTATGACTCTTGATATCTAACTCTCTTGCTTGCTATCGCTCCCCCAATGGTCAGTAGCATTGTAGCATAACAGCAGATCACGGACCACTGTCAATCAGATGCTTGCCTTGCCGTCCATCCATCCATCCATCTATCTATCTATCTATCGATGACTCTTGATATCTAACTCTCTTGCTTGCTATCGCTCCCCCAATGGTCAGTAGCATAGTAGCATAACAGCAGATCACGGACCACTGTCAATCAGATGCTTGCCTTGCAGTCCATCCATCCATCTATCTATCTATCTATCTATGACTCTTGATATCTAACTCTCTTGCTTGCTATCGCTCCCCCAATGGTCAGTAGCATTGTAGCATAACAGCAGATCACGGACCACTGTCAATCAGATGCTTGCCTTGCCGTCCATCCATCCATCCATCTATCTATCTATCTATCAATGACTCTCGATATCTAACTCTCTTGCTTGCTATTGCTCCCCCAATGGTCAGTAGCATAGTAGCATAACAGCAGATCACGGACCACTGTCAATCAGATGCTTGCCTTGCCGTCCATCCATCCATCCATCTATCTATCTATCTATCGATGACTCTTGATATCTAACTCTCTTGCTTGCTATCGCTCCCCCAATGGTCAGTAGCATAGTAGCATAACAGCAGATCACGGACCACTGTCAATCAGATGCTTGCCTTGCCGTTCATCCATCCATCTATCTATCTATCTATCTATGACTCTTGATATCTAACTCTCTTGCTTGGTATCGCTCCCCCAATGGTCAGTAGCATAGTAGCATAACAGCAGATCACGGACCACTGTCAATCAGATGCTTGCCTTGCCGTCCATCCATCCATCTATCTATCTATCTATCTAGCTATCTATCTATGACTCTCGATATCTAACTCTCTTGCTTGCTATCGCTCCCCCAATGGTCACGTATGTTGCATTCAACGACAAAGAAAATCGTGTGCTGGAAATGATTTCTGGCAACTGTGAAGGAACTGCACGACTGCAGCAACCAGAACACCTCTGTCTGTCTCTGTGGCGCAATCGGTCAGCGTGTTTGGCTATTAACCGAAAGGATGGTGGTTTGAATCCACCCAGGGACAGCCCACTTTTCCCCCCGCCCCTTGTTATTGTTTCTACTTCTGGCGGTCAGCTTGCCAGATTGCGGCTACAGTAACCTTAAGCTGCTTGCTGCGGACGGCCATCTTGCAAAAATGTATTGAGCGTTTAGAAACTTCCTTTCCATTGCCTATGCCAACGTAAACCAAAGCACTGCTGGGAGTCGAACCCAGGGTTTCCTGTTTACAAGACAGGCGCTTTGACCAACTAAGCCACGGTGCCAGGACTCTCCCATTCCCCAGTGCCTACACTCAGGCATAAGGCACAAAACAAAACAAAACAAAACAAAACAAAACAAAACAAAACAAAACAAAACAAAACAAAACAAAACAAAACAAAACAAAACAAAACAAAACAAAACAAAACAAAACAAAACAAAATCTGGATGCAGGCTGCAACAAAGGAAGCACACAGAGGTGAAAACGTAAGGTTGACGGGAGCAACAAGCTCCCTGTTGCGACTGTCCAGGGGCGGCAATGGGAATTGGACGTTGGCCGTTAGGTGCGCGTAGCGCGTGTCCTTTGGGTTCTGGTTCTTCTTTACAAACCGGCGTCTGTCCAGTTGGCTTTCCGGTTCATTACGTCCTCTGATGGCTTTACGATAAGCCTATATTGCTAAAACTGATGGGTGACAAACCGGACGCACAAGCTTCGCAAGGAGCACACAAAGCCCGCCTAAGGCACCGCTGGGATTTGAACCCAGGACCTCCTGTTTACTAGACAGGCGCTTTAACCAACTAAGCCACGGTGCCAAATCTGCAGCTGCTGCTGCTGATAGTAGCATAACAGCAGATCACGGACCAGTGTCAATCAGATGCTTGCCTTGCCGTCCATCCATCCATCCATCTATCTATCTATCTATGTATCTATGTCTCTTGATATCTAACTCTCTTGCTTGCTATCGCTCCCCTAATGATCAGTAGCATAGTAGCATAACAGCAGATCACGGACCACTGTCAATCAGATGCTTGCCTTGCCGTCCATCCATCCATCTATCTATCTATCTATCTATGACTCTTGATATCTAACTCTCTTGCTTGCTATCGCTCCCCCAATGGTCAGTAGCATTGTAGCATAACAGCAGATCACGGACCACTGTCAATCAGATGCTTGCCTTGCCGTCCATCCATCCATCCATCTATCTATCTATCTATGTATCTATGTCTCTTGATATCTAACTCTCTTGCTTGCTATCGCTCCCCCAATGGTCAGTAGCATAGTAGCATAACAGCAGATCACGGACCACTGTCAATCAGGTGCTTGCCTTGCCGTCCATCCATCCATCTATCTATTTATCTATCTATCTATGACTCTCGATATCTAACTCTCTTGCTTGCTATCGCTCCCTCAATGGTCAGTAGCATAGTAGCATAACAGCAGATCACGGACCACTGTCAATCAGATGCTTGCCTTGCCGTCCATCCATCCATCTATCTATCTATCTATGATTCTTGATATCTAACTCTCTTGCTTGCTATCGCTCCCCCAATGGTCAGTAGCATAGTAGCATAACAGCAGATCACGGACCACTGTCAATCAGATGCTTGCCTTGCCGTCCATCCATCCATCTATCTATCTATCTATCTATGACTCTTGATATCTAACTCTCTTGCTTGCTATCGCTCCCCCAATGGTCAGTAGCATTGTAGCATAACAGCAGATCACGGACCACTGTCAATCAGATGCTTGCCTTGCCGTCCATCCATCCATCTATCTATCTATCTATGACTCTCAATATCTAACTCTCTTGCTTGCTATCGCTCCCCCAATGGTCAGTAGCATAGTAGCATAACAGCAGATCACGGACCACTGTCAATCAGGTGCTTGCCTTGCCGTCCATCCATCCATCTATCTATTTATCTATCTATCTATGACTCTCGATATCTAACTCTCTTGCTTGCTATCGCTCCCTCAATGGTCAGTAGCATAGTAGCATAACAGCAGATCACGGACCACTGTCAATCAGATGCTTGCCTTGCCGTCCATCCATCCATCTATCTATCTATCTATGATTCTTGATATCTAACTCTCTTGCTTGCTATCGCTCCCCCAATGGTCAGTAGCATAGTAGCATAACAGCAGATCACGGACCACTGTCAATCAGATGCTTGCCTTGCCGTCCATCCATCCATCTATCTATCTATCTAGCTAGCTATCTATCTATGACTCTCGATATCTAACTCTCTTGCTTGCTATCGCTCCCCCAATGGTCACGTATTTTGCATTCAACGACAAAGAAAATCGTGTGCTGGAAATGATTTCTGGCAACTGTGAAGGAACTGCACGACTGCAGCAACCAGAACACCTCTGTCTGTCTCTGTGGCGCAATCGGTCAGCGTGTTTGGCTATTAACCGAAAGGATGGTGGTTTGAATCCACCCAGGGACAGCCCACTTTTCCCCCCGCCCCTTGTTAATGTTTCTACTTCTGGCGGTCAGCTTGCCAGATTGCGGCTACAGAAACCTTAAGCTGCTTGCTGCGGACGGCCATCTTGCAAAAATGTATTGAGCGTTTAGAAGCTTCCTTTCCATTGCCTATGCCAACGTAAACCAAAGCACTGCTGGGAGTCGAACCCAGGGTTTCCTGTTTACAAGACAGGCGCTTTGACCAACTAAGCCACGGTGCCAGGACTCTCCCATTCCCCAGTGCCTACACTCAGGCGTAAGGCACAAAACAAAACAAAACAAAACAAAACAAAACAAAACAAAACAAAATCTGGATGCAGGCTGCAACAAAGGAAGCACACACAGGTGAAAACGTAAGGTTGACGGGAGCAACAAGCTCCCTGTTGCGACTGTCCAGGGGCGGCAATGGGAATTGGACGTTGGCCGTTAGGTGCGCGTAGCGCGTGTCCTTTGGGTTCTGGTTCTTCTTTACAAACCGGCGTCTGTCCAGTTGGCTTTCCGGTTCATTACGTCCTCTGATGGCTTTACGATAAGCCTATCTTGCTAAAACTGATGGGTGACAAAGCAGACGCACAAGCTTCGCTAGGAGCACACAAAGCCCGCCTAAGGCACCGCTGGGATTTGAACCCAGGACCTCCTGTTTACTAGACAGGCGCTTTAACCAACTAAGCCACGGTGCCAAATCTGCAGCTGCTGCTGCTGATAGTAGCATAACAGCAGATCACGGACCAGTGTCAATCAGATGCTTGCCTTGCCGTCCATCCATCAATCCATCTATCTATCTATGTATCTATGTCTCTTGATATCTAACTCTCTTGCTTGCTATCGCTCCCCCAATGATCAGTAGCATAGTAGCATAACAGCAGATCACGGACCACTGTCAATCAGATGCTTGCCTTGCCGTCCATCCATCCATCTATCTATCTATCTATCTATGACTCTTGATATCTAACTCTCTTGCTTGCTATCGCTCCCCCAATGGTCAGTAGCATTGTAGCATAACAGCAGATCACGGACCACTGTCAATCAGATGCTTGCCTTGCCGTCCATCCATCCATCTATCTATCTATCTATGACTCTCAATATCTAACTCTCTTGCTTGCTATCGCTCCCCCAATGGTCAGTAGCATAGTAGCATAACAGCAGATCACGGACCACTGTCAATCAGGTGCTTGCCTTGCCGTCCATCCATCCATCTATCTATTTATCTATCTATCTATGACTCTCGATATCTAACTCTCTTGCTTGCTATCGCTCCCTCAATGGTCAGTAGCATAGTAGCATAACAGCAGATCACGGACCACTGTCAATCAGATGCTTGCCTTGCCGTCCATCCATCCATCTATCTATCTATCTATGATTCTTGATATCTAACTCTCTTGCTTGCTATCGCTCCCCCAATGGTCAGTAGCATTGTAGCATAACAGCAGATCACGGACCACTGTCAATCAGATGCTTGCCTTGCCGTCCATCCATCTATCCATCTATCTATCTATGACTCTTGATATCTAACTCTCTTGCTTGCTATCGCTCCCCCAATGGTCAGTAGCATTGTAGCATAACAGCAGATCACGGACCACTGTCAATCAGATGCTTGCCTTGCCGTCCATCCATCCATCCATCTATCTATCTATCTATCAATGACTCTCGATATCTAACTCTCTTGCTTGCTATCGCTCCCCCAATGGTCAGTAGCATAGTAGCATAACAGCAGATCACGGACCACTGTCAATCAGATGCTTGCCTTGCCGTCCATCCATCTATCTATCTATCTATCTATCTATGACTCTTGATATCTAACTCTCTTGCTTGCTATCGCTCCCCCAATGGTCAGTAGCATAGTAGCATAACAGCAGATCACGGACCACTGTCAATCAGATGCTTGCCTTGCCGTCCATCCATCCATCTATCTATCTATCTAGCTAGCTATCTATCTATGACTCTCGATATCTAACTCTCTTGCTTGCTATCGCTCCCCCAATGGTCACGTATGTTGCATTCAACGACAAAGAAAATCGTGTGCTGGAAATGATTTCTGGCAACTGTGAAGGAACTGCACGACTGCAGCAACCAGAACACCTCTGTCTGTCTCTGTGGCGCAATCGGTCAGCGTGTTTGGCTATTAACCGAAAGGATGGTGGTTTGAATCCACCCAGGGACAGCCCACTTTTCCCCCCGCCCCTTGTTATTGTTTCTACTTCTGGCGGTCAGCTTGCCAGATTGCGGCTACAGTAACCTTAAGCTGCTTGCTGCGGACGGCCATCTTGCAAAAATGTATTGAGCGTTTAGAAACTTCCTTTCCATTGCCTATGCCAACGTAAACCAAAGCACTGCTGGGAGTCGAACCCAGGGTTTCCTGTTTACAAGACAGGCGCTTTGACCAACTAAGCCACGGTACCAGGACTCTCCCATTCCCCAGTGCCTACACTCAGGCGTAAGGCACAAAACAAAACAAAACAAAACAAAACAAAACAAAACAAAACAAAACAAAACAAAACAAAACAAAACAAAACAAAACAAAACAAAACAAAACAAAACAAAATCTGGATGCAGGCTGCAACAAAGGAAGCACACAGGGGTGAAAACGTAAGGTTGACGGGAGCAACAAGCTCCCTGTTGCGACTGTCCAGGGGCGGCAATGGGAATTGGACGTTGGCCGTTAGGTGCGCGTAGCGCGTGTCCTTTGGGTTCTGGTTCTTCTTTACAATCCGGCGTCTGTCCAGTTGGCTTTCCGGTTCATTACGTCCTCTGATGGCTTTACGATAAGCCTATCTTGCTAAAACTGATGGGTGACAAAGCGGACGCACAAGCTTCGCTAGGAGCACACAAAGCCCGCCTAACGCACCCCTGGGATTTGAACCCAGGACCTCCTGTTTACTACACAGGCGCTTTAACCAACTAAGCCACGGTGCCAAATCTGCAGCTGCTGCTGCTGATAGTAGCATAACAGCAGATCACGGACCAGTGTCAATCAGATGCTTGCCTTGCCGTCCATCCATCCATCCATCTATCCATCTATCTATGTATCTATGTCTCTTGATATCTAACTCTCTTGCTTGCTATCGCTCCCCCAATGATCAGTAGCATAGTAGCATAACAGCAGATCACGGACCACTGTCAATCAGATGCTTGCCTTGCCGTCCATCCATCCATCTATCTATCTATGACTCTCAATATCTAACTCTCTTGCTTGCTATCGCTCCCCCAATGGTCAGTAGCATAGTAGCATAACAGCAGATCACGGACCACTGTCAATCAGGTGCTTGCCTTGCCGTCCATCCATCCATCCATCCATCTATCTATCTATCTATCTATCTATGACTCTCGATATCTAACTCTCTTGCTTGCTATCGCTCCCTCAATGGTCAGTAGCATAGTAGCATAACAGCAGATCACGGACCACTGTCAATCAGGTGCTTGCCTTGCCGTCCATCTATCCATCTATCTATCTATCTATCGATGACTCTTGATATCTAACTCTCTTGCTTGCAATCGGTTCCCCAATGGTCAGTAGCATAGTAGCATAACAGCAGATCACGGACCACTGTCAATCAGATGCTTGCCTTGCCGTCCATCCATCCATCTATCTATCTATCTATCTATGACTCTTGATATCTAACTCTCTTGCTTGCTATCGATCCCCCAATGGTCAGTAGCATTGTAGCATAACAGCAGATCACGGACCACTGTCAATCAGATGCTTGCCTTGCCGTCCATCCATCCATCCATCTATCTATCTATCTATCAATGACTCTCAATATCTAACTCTCTTGCTTGCTATCGCTCCCCCAATGGTCAGTAGCATAGTAGCATAACAGCAGATCACGGACCACTGTCAATCAGATGCTTGCCTTGCCGTCCATCCATCCATCTATCTATCTATGACTCTCAATATCTAACTCTCTTGCTTGCTATCGCTCCCCCAATGGTCAGTAGCATAGTAGCATAACAGCAGATCACGGACCACTGTCAATCAGGTGCTTGCCTTGCCGTCCATCCATCCATCCATCCATCTATCTATCTATCTATCTATCTATGACTCTCGATATCTAACTCTCTTGCTTGCTATCGCTCCCTCAATGGTCAGTAGCATAGTAGCATAACAGCAGATCACGGACCACTGTCAATCAGATGCTTGCCTTGCCGTCCATCCATCCATCCATCTATCTATCTATCTATGACTCTTGACATCTAACTCTCTTGCTTGCTATCGCTCCCCCAATGGTCAGTAGCAAAGTAGCATAACAGCAGATCACGGACCACTGTCAATCAGATGCTTGCCTTGCCGTCCATCCATCCATCCATCTATCTATCTATCTATCTATGACTCTCGATATCTAACTCTCTTGCTTGCTATCGCTCCCTCAATGGTCAGTAGCATAGTAGCATAACAGCAGATCACGGACCACTGTCAATCAGATGCTTGCCTTGCCGTCCATCTATCCATCTATCTATCTATCTATCGATGACTCTTGATATCTAACTCTCTTGCTTGCTATCGCTCCCCCAATGGTCAGTAGCATAGTAGCATAACAGCAGATCACGGACCACTGTCAATCAGATGCTTGCCTTGCCGTCCATCCATCTATCTATCTATCTATCTATGACTCTTGATATATAACTCTCTTGCTTGCTATCGCTCCCCCAATGGTCAGTAGCATAGTAGCATAACAGCAGATCACGGACCACTGTCAATCAGGTGCTTGCCTTGCCATCCATCCATCCATCCATCTATCTATCTATCTATCTATCTATGACTCTCGATATCTAACTCTCTTGCTTGCTATCGCTCCCTCAATGGTCAGTAGCATAGTAGCATAACAGCAGATCACGGACCACTGTCAATCAGATGCTTGCCTTGCCGTCCATCTATCCATCTATCTATCTATCTATCGATGACTCTTGATATCTAACTCTCTTGCTTGCTATCGCTCCCCCAATGGTCAGTAGCATAGTAGCATAACAGCAGATCACGGACCACTGTCAATCAGATGCTTGCCTTGCCGTCCATCCATCTATCTATCTATCTATCTATGACTCTTGATATCTAACTCTCTTGCTTGCTATCGCTCCCCCAATGGTCAGTACCATAGTAGCATAACAGCAGGTCACGGACCACTGTCAATCAGATGCTTGCCTTGCCGTCCATCCATCCATCTATCTATCTATGACTCTCAATATCTAACTCTCTTGCTTGCTATCGCTCCCCCAATGGTCAGTAGCATAGTAGCATAACAGCAGATCACGGACCACTGTCAATCAGGTGCTTGCCTTGCCATCCATCCATCCATCCATCTATCTATCTATCTATCTATCTATGACTCTCGATATCTAACTCTCTTGCTTGCTATCGCTCCCTCAATGGTCAGTAGCATAGTAGCATAACAGCAGATCACGGACCACTGTCAATCAGATGCTTGCCTTGCCGTCCATCTATCCATCTATCTATCTATCTATCGATGACTCTTGATATCTAACTCTCTTGCTTGCTATCGCTCCCCCAATGGTCAGTAGCATAGTAGCATAACAGCAGATCACGGACCACTGTCAATCAGATGCTTGCCTTGCCGTCCATCCATCCATCTATCTATCTATCTATCTATGACTCTTGATATCTAATTCTCTTGCTTGCTATCGCTCCCCCAATGGTCAGTAGCATTGTAGCATAACAGCAGATCACGGACCACTGTCAATCAGATGCTTGCCTTGCCGTCCATCCATCCATCCATCTATCTATCTATCTATCAATGACTCTCGATATCTAACTCTCTTGCTTGCTATTGCTCCCCCAATGGTCAGTAGCATAGTAGCATAACAGCAGATCACGGACCACTGTCAATCAGATGCTTGCCTTGCCGTCCATCCATCTATCTATCTATCTATCTATGACTCTTGATATCTAACTCTCTTGCTTGCTATCGCTCCCCCAATGGTCAGTAGCATTGTAGCATTACAGCAGATCACGGACCACTGTCAATCAGATGCTTGCCTTGCCGTCCATCCATCCATCTATCTATCTATCTATGACTCTCAATATCTAACTCTCTTGCTTGCTATCGCTCCCCCAATGGTCAGTAGCATAGTAGCATAACAGCAGATCACGGACCACTGTCAATCAGGTGCTTGCCTTGCCGTCCATCCATCCATCCATCTATCTATCTATCTATCTATCTATGACTCTCGATATCTAACTCTCTTGCTTGCTATCGCTCCCTCAATGGTCAGTAGCATAGTAGCATAACAGCAGATCACGGACCACTGTCAATCAGATGCTTGCCTTGCCGTCCATCCATCCATCTATCTATCTATCTATCGATGACTCTTGATATCTAACTCTCTTGCTTGCTATCGCTCCCCCAATGGTCAGTAGCATAGTAGCATAACAGCAGATCACGGACCACTGTCAATCAGGTGCTTGCCTTGCCATCCATCCATCCATCCATCTATCTATCTATCTATCTATCTATGACTCTCGATATCTAACTCTCTTGCTTGCTATCGCTCCCTCAATGGTCAGTAGCATAGTAGCATAACAGCAGATCACGGACCACTGTCAATCAGATGCTTGCCTTGCCGTCCATCTATCCATCTATCTATCTATCTATCGATGACTCTTGATATCTAACTCTCTTGCTTGCTATCGCTCCCCCAATGGTCAGTAGCATAGTAGCATAACAGCAGATCACGGACCACTGTCAATCAGATGCTTGCCTTGCCGTCCATCCATCCATCTATCTATCTATCTATCTATGACTCTTGATATCTAATTCTCTTGCTTGCTATCGCTCCCCCAATGGTCAGTAGCATTGTAGCATAACAGCAGATCACGGACCACTGTCAATCAGATGCTTGCCTTGCCGTCCATCCATCCATCCATCTATCTATCTATCTATCAATGACTCTCGATATCTAACTCTCTTGCTTGCTATTGCTCCCCCAATGGTCAGTAGCATAGTAGCATAACAGCAGATCACGGACCACTGTCAATCAGATGCTTGCCTTGCCGTCCATCCATCTATCTATCTATCTATCTATGACTCTTGATATCTAACTCTCTTGCTTGCTATCGCTCCCCCAATGGTCAGTAGCATTGTAGCATTACAGCAGATCACGGACCACTGTCAATCAGATGCTTGCCTTGCCGTCCATCCATCCATCTATCTATCTATCTATGACTCTCAATATCTAACTCTCTTGCTTGCTATCGCTCCCCCAATGGTCAGTAGCATAGTAGCATAACAGCAGATCACGGACCACTGTCAATCAGGTGCTTGCCTTGCCGTCCATCCATCCATCCATCTATCTATCTATCTATCTATCTATGACTCTCGATATCTAACTCTCTTGCTTGCTATCGCTCCCTCAATGGTCAGTAGCATAGTAGCATAACAGCAGATCACGGACCACTGTCAATCAGATGCTTGCCTTGCCGTCCATCCATCCATCTATCTATCTATCTATCGATGACTCTTGATATCTAACTCTCTTGCTTGCTATCGCTCCCCCAATGGTCAGTAGCATTGTAGCATAACAGCAGATCACGGACCACTGTCAATCAGATGCTTGCCTTGCCGTCCATCCATCCATCTATCTATCTATCTATCTATGACTCTTGATATCTAATTCTCTTGCTTGCTATCGCTCCCCCAATGGTCAGTAGCATTGTAGCATAACAGCAGATCACGGACCACTGTCAATCAGATGCTTGCCTTGCCGTCCATCCATCCATCCATCTATCTATCTATCTATCAATGACTCTCGATATCTAACTCTCTTGCTTGCTATTGCTCCCCCAATGGTCAGTAGCATAGTAGCATAACAGCAGATCACGGACCACTATCAATCAGATGCTTGCCTTGCCGTCCATCCATCTATCTATCTATCTATCTATGACTCTTGATATCTAACTCTCTTGCTTGCTATCGCTCCCCCAATGGTCAGTAGCATAGTAGCATAACAGCAGATCACGGACCACTGTCAATCAGATGCTTGCCTTGCCGTCCATCCATCTATCTATCTATCTATCTATGACTCTTGATATCTAACTCTCTTGCTTGCTATCGCTCCCCCAATGGTCAGTAGCATAGTAGCATAACAGCAGATCACGGACCACTGTCAATCAGATGCTTGCCTTGCCGTCCATCCATCTATCTATCTATCTATCTATGACTCTTGATATCTAACTCTCTTGCTTGCTATCGCTCCCCCAATGGTCAGTAGCATTGTAGCATAACAGCAGATCACGGACCACTGTCAATCAGATGCTTGCCTTGCCGTCCATCCATCCATCCATCTATCTATCTATCTATCTATGACTCTTGATATCTAACTCTCTTGCTTGCTATCGCTCCCCCAATGGTCAGTAGCATTGTAGCATAACAGCAGATCACGGACCACTGTCAATCAGATGCTTGCCTTGCCGTCCATCCATCCATCCATCTATCTATCTATCTATCAATGACTCTCGATATCTAACTCTCTTGCTTGCTATTGCTCCCCCAATGGTCAGTAGCATAGTAGCATAACAGCAGATCACGGACCACTGTCAATCAGATGCTTGCCTTGCCGTCCATCCATCTATCTATCTATCTATCTATGACTCTTGATATCTAACTCTCTTGCTTGCTATCGCTCCCCCAATGGTCAGTACCATAGTAGCATAACAGCAGGTCACGGACCACTGTCAATCAGATGCTTGCCTTGCCGTCCATCCATCCATCTATCTATCTATGACTCTCAATATCTAACTCTCTTGCTTGCTATCGCTCCCCCAATGGTCAGTAGCATAGTAGCATAACAGCAGATCACGGACCACTGTCAATCAGGTGCTTGCCTTGCCATCCATCCATCCATCCATCTATCTATCTATCTATCTATCTATCTATGACTCTCGATATCTAACTCTCTTGCTTGCTATCGCTCCCTCAATGGTCAGTAGCATAGTAGCATAACAGCAGATCACGGACCACTGTCAATCAGATGCTTGCCTTGCCGTCCATCTATCCATCTATCTATCTATCTATCGATGACTCTTGATATCTAACTCTCTTGCTTGCTATCGCTCCCCCAATGGTCAGTAGCATAGTAGCATAACAGCAGATCACGGACCACTGTCAATCAGATGCTTGCCTTGCCGTCCATCCATCCATCTATCTATCTATCTATCTATCTATGACTCTTGATATCTAATTCTCTTGCTTGCTATCGCTCCCCCAATGGTCAGTAGCATTGTAGCATAACAGCAGATCACGGACCACTGTCAATCAGATGCTTGCCTTGCCGTCCATCCATCCATCCATCTATCTATCTATCTATCAATGACTCTCGATATCTAACTCTCTTGCTTGCTATTGCTCCCCCAATGGTCAGTAGCATAGTAGCATAACAGCAGATCACGGACCACTGTCAATCAGATGCTTGCCTTGCCGTCCATCCATCTATCTATCTATCTATCTATGACTCTTGATATCTAACTCTCTTGCTTGCTATCGCTCCCCCAATGGTCAGTAGCATTGTAGCATAACAGCAGATCACGGACCACTGTCAATCAGATGCTTGCCTTGCCGTCCATCCATCCATCTATCTATCTATCTATGACTCTCAATATCTAACTCTCTTGCTTGCTATCGCTCCCCCAATGGTCAGTAGCATAGTAGCATAACAGCAGATCACGGACCACTGTCAATCAGGTGCTTGCCTTGCCGTCCATCCATCCATCCATCTATCTATCTATCTATCTATCTATGACTCTCGATATCTAACTCTCTTGCTTGCTATCGCTCCCTCAATGGTCAGTAGCATAGTAGCATAACAGCAGATCACGGACCACTGTCAATCAGATGCTTGCCTTGCCGTCCATCCATCCATCTATCTATCTATCTATCGATGACTCTTGATATCTAACTCTCTTGCTTGCTATCGCTCCCCCAATGGTCAGTAGCATTGTAGCATAACAGCAGATCACGGACCACTGTCAATCAGATGCTTGCCTTGCCGTCCATCCATCCATCTATCTATCTATCTATCTATGACTCTTGATATCTAATTCTCTTGCTTGCTATCGCTCCCCCAATGGTCAGTAGCATTGTAGCATAACAGCAGATCACGGACCACTGTCAATCAGGTGCTTGCCTTGCCGTCCATCCATCCATCCATCTATCTATCTATCTATCTATGACTCTCGATATCTAACTCTCTTGCTTGCTATCGCTCCCTCAATGGTCAGTAGCATAGTAGCATAACAGCAGATCACGGACCACTGTCAATCAGATGCTTGCCTTGCCGTCCATCTATCCATCTATCTATCTATCTATCGATGACTCTTGATATCTAACTCTCTTGCTTGCTATCGCTCCCCCAATGGTCAGTAGCATAGTAGCATAACAGCAGATCACGGACCACTGTCAATCAGGTGCTTGCATTGCCGTCCATCCATCCATCCATCTATCTATCTATCTATCTATGACTCTCGATATCTAACTCTCTTGCTTGCTATCGCTCCCTCAATGGTCAGTAGCATAGTAGCATAACAGCAGATCACGGACCACTGTCAATCAGATGCTTGCCTTGCCGTCCATCCATCCATCTATCTATCTATCTATCGATGACTCTTGATATCTAACTCTCTTGCTTGCTATCGCTCCCCCAATGGTCAGTAGCATTGTAGCATAACAGCAGATCACGGACCACTGTCAATCAGATGCTTGCCTTGCCGTCCATCCATCCATCTATCTATCTATCTAGCTAGCTATCTATCTATGACTCTCGATATCTAACTCTCTTGCTTGCTATCGCTCCCCCAATGGTCACGTATGTTGCATTCAACAACAAAGAAAATCGTGTGCTGGAAATGATTTCTGGCAACTGTGAAGGAACTGCATGACTGCAGCAACCATAACACCTGTGTCTGTCTCTGTGTCGCAATCGGTCAGCGTGTTTGGCTATTAACCGAAAGGATGGTGGTTTGAATCCACCCATGGACGGCCCACTTTTCCCCCCGCCCCTTGTTATTGTATCTACTTCTGGCGGTCAGCTTGCCAGATTGCGGCTACAGTAACCTTAAGCTGCTTGCTGCGGACGGCCATCTTGCAAAAATGTATTGAGCGTTTAGAAGCTTCCTTTCCATTGCCTATGCCAACGTAAACCAAAGCACTGCTGGGAGTAGAACCCAGGGTTTCCTGTTTACAAGACAGGCGCTTTGACCAACTAAGCCACGGTGCCAGGACTCTCCCATTCCCCAGTGCCTACACTCAGGCGTAAGGCACAAAACAAAACAAAACAAAACAAAACAAAACAAAACAAAACAAAACAAAACAAAACAAAACAAAACAAAACAAAACAAAACAAAACAAAACAAAACAAAACAAAACAAAACAAAATCTGGATGCAGGCTGCAACAAAGGAAGCACACAGAGGTGAAAACGTAAGGTTGACGGGAGCAACAAGCTCCCTGTTGCGACTGTCCAGGGGCGGCAATGGGAATTGGACGTTGGCCGTTAGGTGCGCGTAGCCCGTGTCCTTTGGGTTCTGGTTCTTCTTTACAAACCGGCGTCTGTCCAGTTGGCTTTCCGGTTCATTACGTCCTCTGATGGCTTTACGATAAGCCTATCTTGCTAAAACTGATGGTCGACAAAGCAGAAGCACAAGCTTCGCAAGGAGCACACAAAGCCCGCCTAAGGCACCGCTGGGATTTGAACCCAGGACCTCCTGTTTACTAGACAGGCGCTTTAACCAACTTAGCCACGGCGCCAAATCTGCAGCTGCTGCTGCTGATAGTAGCATAACAGCAGATCACGGACCACTGTCAATCAGATGCTTGCCTTAACGTCCATCCATCCATCCATCTATCTATCTATGTATCTATGTCTCTTGATATCTAACTCTCTTGCTTGCTATCGCTCCCCCAATGGTCAGTAGCATAGTAGCATAACAGCAGATCACGGACCACTGTCAATCAGATGCTTGCCTTGCCGTCCATCCATCTATCTATCTATCTATCTATGACTCTTGATATCTAACTCTCTTGCTTGCTATCGCTCCCCCAATGGTCAGTAGCATAGTAGCATAACAGCAGATCACGGACCACTGTCAATCAGATGCTTGCCTTGCCGTCCATCTATCCATCTATCTATCTATCTATCGATGACTCTTGATATCTAACTCTCTTGCTTGCTATCGCTCCCCCAATGGTCAGTAGCATAGTAGCATAACAGCAGATCACGGACCACTGTCAATCAGATGCTTGCCTTGCCGTCCATCCATCTATCTATCTATCTATCTATGACTCTTGATATCTAACTCTCTTGCTTGCTATCGCTCCCCCAATGGTCAGTACCATAGTAGCATAACAGCAGGTCACGGACCACTGTCAATCAGATGCTTGCCTTGCCGTCCATCCATCCATCTATCTATCTATGACTCTCAATATCTAACTCTCTTGCTTGCTATCGCTCCCCCAATGGTCAGTAGCATAGTAGCATAACAGCAGATCACGAACCACTGTCAATCAGGTGCTTGCCTTGCCATCCATCCATCCATCCATCTATCTATCTATCTATCTATCTATGACTCTCGATATCTAACTCTCTTGCTTGCTATCGCTCCCTCAATGGTCAGTAGCATAGTAGCATAACAGCAGATCACGGACCACTGTCAATCAGATGCTTGCCTTGCCGTCCATCTATCCATCTATCTATCTATCTATCGATGACTCTTGATATCTAACTCTCTTGCTTGCTATCGCTCCCCCAATGGTCAGTAGCATAGTAGCATAACAGCAGATCACGGACCACTGTCAATCAGATGCTTGCCTTGCCGTCCATCCATCCATCTATCTATCTATCTATCTATGACTCTTGATATCTAATTCTCTTGCTTGCTATCGCTCCCCCAATGGTCAGTAGCATTGTAGCATAACAGCAGATCACGGACCACTGTCAATCAGATGCTTGCCTTGCCGTCCATCCATCCATCCATCTATCTATCTATCTATCAATGACTCTCGATATCTAACTCTCTTGCTTGCTATTGCTCCCCCAATGGTCAGTAGCATTGTAGCATAACAGCAGATCACGGACCACTGTCAATCAGATGCTTGCCTTGCCGTCCATCCATCCATCCATCTATCTATCTATCTGTCTATGACTCTTGATATCTAACTCTCTTGCTTGCTATCGCTCCCCCAATGGTCAGTAGCATTGTAGCATAACAGCAGATCACGGACCACTGTCAATCAGATGCTTGCCTTGCCGTCCATCCATCCATCCATCTATCTATCTATCTATCAATGACTCTCGATATCTAACTCTCTTGCTTGCTATTGCTCCCCCAATGGTCAGTAGCATAGTAGCATAACAGCAGATCACGGACCACTGTCAATCAGATGCTTGCCTTGCCGTCCATCCATCTATCTATCTATCTATCTATCTATGACTCTTGATATCTAACTCTCTTGCTTGCTATCGCTCCCCCAATGGTCAGTAGCATAGTAGCATAACAGCAGATCACGGACCACTGTCAATCAGGTGCTTGCCTTGCCGTCCATCCATCCATCCATCTATCTATCTATCTATCTATGACTCTCGATATCTAACTCTCTTGCTTGCTATCGCTCCCTCAATGGTCAGTAGCATAGTAGCATAACAGCAGATCACGGACCACTGTCAATCAGATGCTTGCCTTGCCGTCCATCTATCCATCTATCTATCTATCTATCGATGACTCTTGATATCTAACTCTCTTGCTTGCTATCGCTCCCTCAATGGTCAGTAGCATAGTAGCATAACAGCAGATCACGGACCACTGTCAATCAGATGCTTGCCTTGCCGTCCATCTATCCATCTATCTATCTATCTATCGATGACTCTTGATATCTAACTCTCTTGCTTGCTATCGCTCCCCCAATGGTCAGTAGCATAGTAGCATAACAGCAGATCACGGACCACTGTCAATCAGGTGCTTGCCTTGCCGTCCATCCATCCATCCATCTATCTATCTATCTATCTATGACTCTCGATATCTAACTCTCTTGCTTGCTATCGCTCCCTCAATGGTCAGTAGCATAGTAGCATAACAGCAGATCACGGACCACTGTCAATCAGATGCTTGCCTTGCCGTCCATCCATCCATCTATCTATCTATCTATCGATGACTCTTGATATCTAACTCTCTTGCTTGCTATCGCTCCCCCAATGGTCAGTAGCATTGTAGCATAACAGCAGATCACGGACCACTGTCAATCAGATGCTTGCCTTGCCGTCCATCCATCCATCTATCTATCTATCTAGCTAGCTATCTATCTATGAATCTCGATATCTAACTCTCTTGCTTGCTATCGCTCCCCCAATGGTCACGTATGTTGCATTCAACAACAAAGAAAATCGTGTGCTGGAAATGATTTCTGGCAACTGTGAAGGAACTGCACGACTGCAGCAACCAGAACACCTGTGTCTGTCTCTGTGTCGCAATCGGTCAGCGTGTTTGGCTATTAACCGAAAGGATGGTGGTTCGAATCCACCCATGGACGGCCCACTTTTCCCCCCGCCCCTTGTTATTGTATCTACTTCTGGCGGTCAGCTTGCCAGATTGCGGCTACAGTAACCTTAAGCTGCTTGCTGCGGACGGCCATCTTGCAAAAATGTATTGAGCGTTTAGAAACTTCCTTTCCATTGCCTATGCCAACGTAAACCAAAGCACTGCTGGGAGTCGAACCCAGGGTTTCCTGTTTACAAGACAGGCGCTTTGACCAACTAAGCCACGGTTCCAGGACTCTCCCATTCCCCAGTGCCTACACTCAGGCGTAAGGCACAAAACAAAACAAAACAAAACAAAACAAAACAAAACAAAACAAAACAAAACAAAACAAAACAAAACAAAACAAAACAAAACAAAATCTGGATGCAGGCTGCAACAAAGGAAGCACACAGAGGTGAAAACGTAAGGTTGACGGGAGCAACAAGCTCCCTGTTGCGACTGTCCAGGGGCGGCAATGGGAATTGGACGTTGGCCGTTAGGTGCGCGTAGCCCGTGTCCTTTGGGTTCTGGTTCTTCTTTACAAACCGGCGTCTGTCCAGTTGGCTTTCCGGTTCATTACGTCCTCTGATGGCTTTACGATAAGCCTATCTTGCTAAAACTGATGGTCGACAAAGCAGAAGCACAAGCTTCGCAAGGAGCACACAAAGCCCGCATAAGGCACCGCAGGGATTTGAACCCAGGACCTCCTGTTTACTAGACAGGCGCTTTAACCAACTTAGCCACGGCGCCAAATCTGCAGCTGCTGCTGCTGATAGTAGCATAACAGCAGATCACGGACCACTGTCAATCAGATGCTTGCCTTAACGTCCATCCATCCATCCATCTATCTATCTATGTATCTATGTCTCTTGATATCTAACTCTCTTGCTTGCTATCGCTCCCCCAATGGTCAGTAGCATAGTAGCATAACAGCAGATCACGGACCACTGTCAATCAGATGCTTGCCTTGCCGTCCATCCATCTATCTATCTATCTATCTATGACTCTTGATATCTAACTCTCTTGCTTGCTATCGCTCCCCCAATGGTCAGTAGCATAGTAGCATAACAGCAGATCACGGACCACTGTCAATCAGATGCTTGCCTTGCCGTCCATCTATCCATCTATCTATCTATCTATCGATGACTCTTGATATCTAACTCTCTTGCTTGCTATCGCTCCCCCAATGGTCAGTAGCATAGTAGCATAACAGCAGATCACGGACCACTGTCAATCAGATGCTTGCCTTGCCGTCCATCCATCTATCTATCTATCTATCTATGACTCTTGATATCTAACTCTCTTGCTTGCTATCGCTCCCCCAATGGTCAGTACCATAGTAGCATAACAGCAGGTCACGGACCACTGTCAATCAGATGCTTGCCTTGCCGTCCATCCATCCATCTATCTATCTATGACTCTCAATATCTAACTCTCTTGCTTGCTATCGCTCCCCCAATGGTCAGTAGCATAGTAGCATAACAGCAGATCACGGACCACTGTCAATCAGGTGCTTGCCTTGCCATCCATCCATCCATCCATCTATCTATCTATCTATCTATCTGTGACTCTCGATATCTAACTCTCTTGCTTGCTATCGCTCCCTCAATGGTCAGTAGCATAGTAGCATAACAGCAGATCACGGACCACTGTCAATCAGATGCTTGCCTTGCCGTCCATCTATCCATCTATCTATCTATCTATCGATGACTCTTGATATCTAACTCTCTTGCTTGCTATCGCTCCCCCAATGGTCAGTAGCATAGTAGCATAACAGCAGATCACGGACCACTGTCAATCAGATGCTTGCCTTGCCGTCCATCCATCCATCTATCTATCTATCTATCTATGACTCTTGATATCTAATTCTCTTGCTTGCTATCGCTCCCCCAATGGTCAGTAGCATTGTAGCATAACAGCAGATCACGGACCACTGTCAATCAGATGCTTGCCTTGCCGTCCATCCATCCATCCATCTATCTATCTATCTATCAATGACTCTCGATATCTAACTCTCTTGCTTGCTATTGCTCCCCCAATGGTCAGTAGCATAGTAGCATAACAGCAGATCACGGACCACTGTCAATCAGATGCTTGCCTTGCCGTCCATCCATCTATCTATCTATCTATCTATGACTCTTGATATCTAACTCTCTTGCTTGCTATCGCTCCCCCAATGGTCAGTAGCATTGTAGCATAACAGCAGATCACGGACCACTGTCAATCAGATGCTTGCCTTGCCGTCCATCCATCCATCTATCTATCTATCTATGACTCTCAATATCTAACTCTCTTGCTTGCTATCGCTCCCCCAATGGTCAGTAGCATAGTAGCATAACAGCAGATCACGGACCACTGTCAATCAGGTGCTTGCCTTGCCGTCCATCCATCCATCCATCTATCTATCTATCTATCTATCTATGACTCTCGATATCTAACTCTCTTGCTTGCTATCGCTCCCTCAATGGTCAGTAGCATAGTAGCATAACAGCAGATCACGGACCACTGTCAATCAGATGCTTGCCTTGCCGTCCATCCATCCATCTATCTATCTATCTATCGATGACTCTTGATATCTAATTCTCTTGCTTGCTATCGCTCCCCCAATGGTCAGTAGCATTGTAGCATAACAGCAGATCACGGACCACTGTCAATCAGATGCTTGCCTTGCCGTCCATCCATCCATCCATCTATCTATCTATCTATCAATGACTCTCGATATCTAACTCTCTTGCTTGCTATTGCTCCCCCAATGGTCAGTAGCATAGTAGCATAACAGCAGATCACGGACCACTGTCAATCAGATGCTTGCCTTGCCGTCCATCCATCTATCTATCTATCTATCTATGACTCTTGATATCTAACTCTCTTGCTTGCTATCGCTCCCCCAATGGTCAGTAGCATAGTAGCATAACAGCAGATCACGGACCACTGTCAATCAGGTGCTTGCCTTGCCGTCCATCCATCCATCCATCTATCTATCTATGACTCTTGATATCTAACTCTCTTGCTTGCTATTGCACCCCCAATGGTCAGTAGCATAGTAGCATCACAGCAGATCACGGACCACTGTCAATCAGGTGCTTGCCTTGCCGTCCATCCATCTATCTATCTATCTATCTATCTATCTATCTATCTATGACTCTTGATATCTAACTCTCTTGCTTGCTATCTCTCCCCCAATGGTCAGTAGCATAGTAGCATAACAGCAGATCACTGACCACTGTCAATCAGATGCTTGCCTTGCCGTCCATCCATCCATCTATCTATCTATCTATCTATGACTCTCAATATCTTACTCTCTTGCTTGCTATCGCTCCCACAATGGTCAGTAGCATATTAGCATAACAGCAGATTACGGACCACTGTCAATCAGATGCTTACCTTGCCGTCCATCCATCCATCCATCTATCTATCTATGTATCTATGTCTCTCGATATCTAACTCTCTTGCTTGCTATCGCTCCCCAATGGTCAGTAGCATAGTAGCATAACAGCAGATCACGGACCACTGTCAATCAGATGCTTACCTTGCCGTCCATCCAGCTATCTATCTATCTATCTATGACTCTCAATATCTTACTCTCTTGCTTGCTATCGCTCCCACAATGGTCAGTAGCATAGTTGCATAACAGCAGATCACAGACCACTGTCAATCAGATGGTTGCCTTGCCGTCCATCCATCCATCTATCTATCTATCTATCTATCTATGACTCTCGATATCTAACTCTCTTGCTTGCTATCGCTCCCCCAATGGTCAGTAGCATAGTAGCATAACAGCAGATCATGGACCACTGTCAATCCGGTGCTTGCCTTGCCGTCCATCCATCCATCCATCTATCTATCTATGTATCTATGTCTCTCGATATCTAACTCTCTTGCTTGCAATCGCTCCCCAATGGTCAGTAGCATAGTAGCATAACAGCAGATCACGGACCACTGTCAATCAGATGCTTGCCTTGCCGTCCATTCATCTATCTATCTATCTATCTATGACTCTTGATATCTAACTCTCTTGCTTGCTATCGCTCCCCCAATGGTCAGTAGCATAGTAGCATAACAGCAGATCACGGACCACTGTCAATTAGATGCTTGCCTTGCCGTCCATCCATCTATCTATCTATCTATCTATGACTCTTGATATCTAACTCTCTTGCTTGCTATCGCTCCCCCAATGGTCAGTAGCATAGTAGCATAACAGCAGATCACGGACCACTGTCAATTAGATGCTTGCCTTGCCATCCATCCATCCATCTATCTATCTATCTATCTATGACTCACGATATCTAACTCTCTTGCTTGCTATCGCTCCCCCAATGGTCAGTAGCATTGTAGCATAACAGCAGATCACGGACCACTGTCAATCAGATGCTTGCCTTGCCGTCCATCCATCTATCTATCTATCTATCTATGACTCTCGATATCTAACTCTCTTGCATGCTATCGCTCCCCCAATGGTCAGTAGCATAGTAGCATAACAGCAGATCACGGACCACTGTCAATCAGGTGCTTGCCTTGCCGTCCATCCATCCATCCATCTATCTATCTATGTATCTATGACTCTCGATATCTAACTCTCTTGCTTGCTATCGCTCCCCCAATGGTCAGTAGCATAGTAGCATTACAGAAGATCACGGACCACTGTCAATCAGATGCTTGCCTTGCCGTCCATCCATCCATCTATCTATCTATCTATCTATCTATCTATCTATGACTCTCGATATCTAACTCTCTTGCTTGCTATCGCTCACCCAATGGTCAGTAGCATAGTAGCATAACAGCAGATCACGGACCACTGTCAATCAGATGCTTGCCTTGCCGTCCATCCATCCATCTATCTATCTATCTATCTATCTATCTATCTATCTATCTATCTATCTATCTATGACTCTCGATATCTAACTCTCTTGCTTGCTATCGCTCACCCAATGGTCAGTAGCATAGTAGCATAACAGCAGATCACGGACCACTGTCAATCCGGTGCTTGCCTTGCCGTCCATCAATCCATCCATCTATCTATCTATCTATCTATGACTCTCGATATCTAACTCTCTTGCTTGCTATCGCTCCCCCAATGGTCAGTAGCATAGTAGCATAACAGCAGATCACGAACCACTGTCAATCAGATGCTTGCCTTGCCATCCATCCATCCATCCATCTATCTATCTATCTATCAATGACTCTTGATATCTAACTCTCTTGCTTGCTATCGCTTCCCCAATGGTCAGTAGCATTGTAGCATAACAGCAGATCACGGACCACTGTCAATCAGATGCTTGCCTTGCCGTCCATCCATCCATCTATCTATCTATCTATCTATGACTCTTGATATCTAATTCTCTTGCTTGCTATCGCTCCCCCAATGGTCAGTAGCATTGTAGCATAACAGCAGATCACGGACCACTGTCAATCAGATGCTTGCCTTGCCGTCCATCCATCCATCCATCTATCTATCTATCTATCAATGACTCTCGATATCTAACTCTCTTGCTTGCTATTGCTCCCCCAATGGTCAGTAGCATAGTAGCATAACAGCAGATCACGGACCACTATCAATCAGATGCTTGCCTTGCCGTCCATCCATCTATCTATCTATCTATCTATGACTCTTGATATCTAACTCTCTTGCTTGCTATCGCTCCCCCAATGGTCAGTAGCATAGTAGCATAACAGCAGATCACGGACCACTGTCAATCAGATGCTTGCCTTGCCGTCCATCCATCTATCTATCTATCTATCTATGACTCTTGATATCTAACTCTCTTGCTTGCTATCGCTCCCCCAATGGTCAGTAGCATAGTAGCATAACAGCAGATCACGGACCACTGTCAATCAGATGCTTGCCTTGCCGTCCATCCATCTATCTATCTATCTATCTATGACTCTTGATATCTAACTCTCTTGCTTGCTATCGCTCCCCCAATGGTCAGTAGCATTGTAGCATAACAGCAGATCACGGACCACTGTCAATCAGATGCTTGCCTTGCCGTCCATCCATCCATCCATCTATCTATCTATCTATCTATGACTCTTGATATCTAACTCTCTTGCTTGCTATCGCTCCCCCAATGGTCAGTAGCATTGTAGCATAACAGCAGATCACGGACCACTGTCAATCAGATGCTTGCCTTGCCGTCCATCCATCCATCCATCTATCTATCTATCTATCAATGACTCTCGATATCTAACTCTCTTGCTTGCTATTGCTCCCCCAATGGTCAGTAGCATAGTAGCATAACAGCAGATCACGGACCACTGTCAATCAGATGCTTGCCTTGCCGTCCATCCATCTATCTATCTATCTATCTATGACTCTTGATATCTAACTCTCTTGCTTGCTATCGCTCCCCCAATGGTCAGTACCATAGTAGCATAACAGCAGGTCACGGACCACTGTCAATCAGATGCTTGCCTTGCCGTCCATCCATCCATCTATCTATCTATGACTCTCAATATCTAACTCTCTTGCTTGCTATCGCTCCCCCAATGGTCAGTAGCATAGTAGCATAACAGCAGATCACGGACCACTGTCAATCAGGTGCTTGCCTTGCCATCCATCCATCCATCCATCTATCTATCTATCTATCTATCTATGACTCTCGATATCTAACTCTCTTGCTTGCTATCGCTCCCTCAATGGTCAGTAGCATAGTAGCATAACAGCAGATCACGGACCACTGTCAATCAGATGCTTGCCTTGCCGTCCATCTATCCATCTATCTATCTATCTATCGATGACTCTTGATATCTAACTCTCTTGCTTGCTATCGCTCCCCCAATGGTCAGTAGCATAGTAGCATAACAGCAGATCACGGACCACTGTCAATCAGATGCTTGCCTTGCCGTCCATCCATCCATCTATCTATCTATCTATCTATCTATGACTCTTGATATCTAATTCTCTTGCTTGCTATCGCTCCCCCAATGGTCAGTAGCATTGTAGCATAACAGCAGATCACGGACCACTGTCAATCAGATGCTTGCCTTGCCGTCCATCCATCCATCCATCTATCTATCTATCTATCAATGACTCTCGATATCTAACTCTCTTGCTTGCTATTGCTCCCCCAATGGTCAGTAGCATAGTAGCATAACATCAGATCACGGACCACTGTCAATCAGATGCTTGCCTTGCCGTCCATCCATCTATCTATCTATCTATCTATGACTCTTGATATCTAACTCTCTTGCTTGCTATCGCTCCCCCAATGGTCAGTAGCATTGTAGCATAACAGCAGATCACGGACCACTGTCAATCAGATGCTTGCCTTGCCGTCCATCCATCCATCTATCTATCTATCTATGACTCTCAATATCTAACTCTCTTGCTTGCTATCGCTCCCCCAATGGTCAGTAGCATAGTAGCATAACAGCAGATCACGGACCACTGTCAATCAGGTGCTTGCCTTGCCGTCCATCCATCCATCCATCTATCTATCTATCTATCTATCTATGACTCTCGATATCTAACTCTCTTGCTTGCTATCGCTCCCTCAATGGTCAGTAGCATAGTAGCATAACAGCAGATCACGGACCACTGTCAATCAGATGCTTGCCTTGCCGTCCATCCATCCATCTATCTATCTATCTATCGATGACTCTTGATATCTAACTCTCTTGCTTGCTATCGCTCCCCCAATGGTCAGTAGCATTGTAGCATAACAGCAGATCACGGACCACTGTCAATCAGATGCTTGCCTTGCCGTCCATCCATCCATCTATCTATCTATCTATCTATGACTCTTGATATCTAATTCTCTTGCTTGCTATCGCTCCCCCAATGGTCAGTAGCATTGTAGCATAACAGCAGATCACGGACCACTGTCAATCAGATGCTTGCCTTGCCGTCCATCCATCCATCCATCTATCTATCTATCTATCAATGACTCTCGATATCTAACTCTCTTGCTTGCTATTGCTCCCCCAATGGTCAGTAGCATAGTAGCATAACAGCAGATCACGGACCACTATCAATCAGATGCTTGCCTTGCCGTCCATCCATCTATCTATCTATCTATCTATGACTCTTGATATCTAACTCTCTTGCTTGCTATCGCTCCCCCAATGGTCAGTAACATAGTAGCATAACAGCAGATCACGGACCACTGTCAATCAGATGCTTGCCTTGCCGTCCATCCATCTATCTATCTATCTATCTATGACTCTTGATATCTAACTCTCTTGCTTGCTATCGCTCCCCCAATGGTCAGTAGCATAGTAGCATAACAGCAGATCACGGACCACTGTCAATCAGATGCTTGCCTTGCCGTCCATCCATCTATCTATCTATCTATCTATGACTCTTGATATCTAACTCTCTTGCTTGCTATCGCTCCCCCAATGGTCAGTAGCATTGTAGCATAACAGCAGATCACGGACCACTGTCAATCAGATGCTTGCCTTGCCGTCCATCCATCCATCCATCTATCTATCTATCTATCTATGACTCTTGATATCTAACTCTCTTGCTTGCTATCGCTCCCCCAATGGTCAGTAGCATTGTAGCATAACAGCAGATCACGGACCACTGTCAATCAGATGCTTGCCTTGCCGTCCATCCATCCATCCATCTATCTATCTATCTATCAATGACTCTCGATATCTAACTCTCTTGCTTGCTATTGCTCCCCCAATGGTCAGTAGCATAGTAGCATAACAGCAGATCACGGACCACTGTCAATCAGATGCTTGCCTTGCCGTCCATCCATCTATCTATCTATCTATCTATCTATGACTCTTGATATCTAACTCTCTTGCTTGCTATCGCTCCCCCAATGGTCAGTAGCATAGTAGCATAACAGCAGATCACGGACCACTGTCAATCAGGTGCTTGCCTTGCCGTCCATCCATCCATCCATCTATCTATCTATCTATCTATGACTCTCGATATCTAACTCTCTTGCTTGCTATCGCTCCCTCAATGGTCAGTAGCATAGTAGCATAACAGCAGATCACGGACCACTGTCAATCAGATGCTTGCCTTGCCGTCCATCTATCCATCTATCTATCTATCTATCGATGACTCTTGATATCTAACTCTCTTGCTTGCTATCGCTCCCCCAATGGTCAGTAGCATAGTAGCATAACAGCAGATCACGGACCACTGTCAATCAGGTGCTTGCCTTGCCGTCCATCCATCCATCCATCTATCTATCTATCTATCTATGACTCTCGATATCTAACTCTCTTGCTTGCTATCGCTCCCTCAATGGTCAGTAGCATAGTAGCATAACAGCAGATCACGGACCACTGTCAATCAGATGCTTGCCTTGCCGTCCATCCATCCATCTATCTATCTATCTATCGATGACTCTTGATATCTAACTCTCTTGCTTGCTATCGCTCCCCCAATGGTCAGTAGCATTGTAGCATAACAGCAGATCACGGACCACTGTCAATCAGATGCTTGCCTTGCCGTCCATCCATCCATCTATCTATCTATCTAGCTAGCTATCTATCTATGACTCTCGATATCTAACTCTCTTGCTTGCTATCGCTCCCCCAATGGTCACGTATGTTGCATTCAACAACAAAGAAAATCGTGTGCTGGAAATGATTTCTGGCAACTGTGAAGGAACTGCACGACTGCAGCATCCAGAACACCTGTGTCTGTCTCTGTGTCGCAATCGGTCAGCGTGTTTGGCTATTAACCGAAAGGATGGTGGTTCGAATCCACCCATGGACGGCCCACTTTTCCCCCCGCCCCTTGTTATTGTATCTACTTCTGGCGGTCAGCTTGCCAGATTGCGGCTACAGTAACCTTAAGCTGCTTGCTGCGGACGGCCATCTTGCAAAAATGTATTGAGCGTTTAGAAACTTCCTTTCCATTGCCTATGCCAACGTAAACCAAAGCACTGCTGGGAGTCGAACCCAGGGTTTCCTGTTTACAAGACAGGCACTTTGACCAACTAAGCCACGGTGCCAGGACTCTCCCATTCCCCAGTGCCTACACTCAGGCGTAAGGCACAAAACAAAACAAAACAAAACAAAACAAAACAAAACAAAACAAAACAAAACAAAACAAAACAAAACAAAACAAAACAAAACAAAACAAAACAAAACAAAACAAAATCTGGATGCAGGCTGCAACAAAGGAAGCACACAGAGGTGAAAACGTAAGGTTGACGGGAGCAACAAGCTCCCTGTTGCGACTGTCCAGGGGCGGCAATGGGAATTGGACGTTGGCCGTTAGGTGCGCGTAGCCCGTGTCCTTTGGGTTCTGGTTCTTCTTTACAAACCGGCGTCTGTCCAGTTGGCTTTCCGGTTCATTACGTCCTCTGATGGCTTTACGATAAGCCTATCTTGCTAAAACTGATGGTCGACAAAGCAGAAGCACAAGCTTCGCAAGGAGCACACAAAGCCCGCATAAGGCACCGCTGGGATTTGAACCCAGGACCTCCTGTTTACTAGACAGGCGCTTTAACCAACTTAGCCACGGCGCCAAATCTGCAGCTGCTGCTGCTGATAGTAGCATAACAGCAGATCACGGACCACTGTCAATCAGATGCTTGCCTTAACGTCCATCCATCCATCCATCTATCTATCTATGTATCTATGTCTCTTGATATCTAACTCTCTTGCTTGCTATCGCTCCCCCAATGGTCAGTAGCATAGTAGCATAACAGCAGATCACGGACCACTGTCAATCAGATGCTTGCCTTGCCGTCCATCCATCTATCTATCTATCTATCTATGACTCTTGATATCTAACTCTCTTGCTTGCTATCGCTCCCCCAATGGTCAGTAGCATAGTAGCATAACAGCAGATCACGGACCACTGTCAATCAGATGCTTGCCTTGCCGTCCATCTATCCATCTATCTATCTATCTATCGATGACTCTTGATATCTAACTCTCTTGCTTGCTATCGCTCCCCCAATGGTCAGTAGCATAGTAGCATAACAGCAGATCACGGACCACTGTCAATCAGATGCTTGCCTTGCCGTCCATCCATCTATCTATCTATCTATCTATGACTCTTGATATCTAACTCTCTTGCTTGCTATCGCTCCCCCAATGGTCAGTACCATAGTAGCATAACAGCAGGTCACGGACCACTGTCAATCAGATGCTTGCCTTGCCGTCCATCCATCCATCTATCTATCTATGACTCTCAATATCTAACTCTCTTGCTTGCTATCGCTCCCCCAATGGTCAGTAGCATAGTAGCATAACAGCAGATCACGGACCACTGTCAATCAGGTGCTTGCCTTGCCATCCATCCATCCATCCATCTATCTATCTATCTATCTATCTATGACTCTCGATATCTAACTCTCTTGCTTGCTATCGCTCCCTCAATGGTCAGTAGCATAGTAGCATAACAGCAGATCACGGACCACTGTCAATCAGATGCTTGCCTTGCCGTCCATCTATCCATCTATCTATCTATCTATCGATGACTCTTGATATCTAACTCTCTTGCTTGCTATCGCTCCCCCAATGGTCAGTAGCATAGTAGCATAACAGCAGATCACGGACCACTGTCAATCAGATGCTTGCCTTGCCGTCCATCCATCCATCTATCTATCTATCTATCTATGACTCTTGATATCTAATTCTCTTGCTTGC
This sequence comes from Amia ocellicauda, assembly GCF_036373705.1. Lineage (NCBI taxonomy): Eukaryota > Metazoa > Chordata > Actinopteri > Amiiformes > Amiidae > Amia > Amia ocellicauda. The sequence continues at coordinate 53,293,012 of NC_089851.1, read as the reverse complement.
TATCGCTCCCCCAATGGTCAGTAGCATTGTAGCATAACAGCAGATCACGGACCACTGTCAATCAGATGCTTGCCTTGCCGTCCATCCATCCATCCATCTATCTATCTATCTATCAATGACTCTCGATATCTAACTCTCTTGCTTGCTATTGCTCCCCCAATGGTCAGTAGCATAGTAGCATAACAGCAGATCACGGACCAC
>NC_089851.1:53282811-53287811 GCF_036373705.1 Amia ocellicauda | reverse complement strand
GCATAGTAGCATAACAGCAGATCACGGACCACTGTCAATCAGATGCTTGCCTTGCCGTCCATCCATCCATCTATCTATCTATCTATCGATGACTCTTGATATCTAACTCTCTTGCTTGCTATCGCTCCCCCAATGGTCAGTAGCATTGTAGCATAACAGCAGATCACGGACCACTGTCAATCAGATGCTTGCCTTGCCGTCCATCCATCCATCTATCTATCTATCTAGCTAGCTATCTATCTATGACTCTCGATATCTAACTCTCTTGCTTGCTATCGCTCCCCCAATGGTCACGTATGTTGCATTCAACAACAAAGAAAATCGTGTGCTGGAAATGATTTCTGGCAACTGTGAAGGAACTGCACGACTGCAGCAACCAGAACACCTGTGTCTGTCTCTGTGTCGCAATCGGTCAGCGTGTTTGGCTATTAACCGAAAGGATGGTGGTTCGAATCCACCCATGGACGGCCCACTTTTCCCCCCGCCCCTTGTTATTGTATCTACTTCTGGCGGTCAGCTTGCCAGATTGCGGCTACAGTAACCTTAAGCTGCTTGCTGCGGACGGCCATCTTGCAAAAATGTATTGAGCGTTTAGAAACTTCCTTTCCATTGCCTATGCCAACGTAAACCAAAGCACTGCTGGGAGTCGAACCCAGGGTTTCCTGTTTACAAGACAGGCGCTTTGACCAACTAAGCCACGGTGCCAGGACTCTCCCATTCCCCAGTGCCTACACTCAGGCGTAAGGCACAAAACAAAACAAAACAAAACAAAACAAAACAAAACAAAACAAAACAAAACAAAACAAAACAAAACAAAACAAAACAAAACAAAACAAAACAAAACAAAACAAAACAAAATCTGGATGCAGGCTGCAACAAAGGAAGCACACAGAGGTGAAAACGTAAGGTTGACGGGAGCAACAAGCTCCCTGTTGCGACTGTCCAGGGGCGGCAATGGGAATTGGACGTTGGCCGTTAGGTGCGCGTAGCCCGTGTCCTTTGGGTTCTGGTTCTTCTTTACAAACCGGCGTCTGTCCAGTTGGCTTTCCGGTTCATTACGTCCTCTGATGGCTTTACGATAAGCCTATCTTGCTAAAACTGATGGTCGACAAAGCAGAAGCACAAGCTTCGCAAGGAGCACACAAAGCCCGCATAAGGCACCGCTGGGATTTGAACCCAGGACCTCCTGTTTACTAGACAGGCGCTTTAACCAACTTAGCCACGGCGCCAAATCTGCAGCTGCTGCTGCTGATAGTAGCATAACAGCAGATCACGGACCACTGTCAATCAGATGCTTGCCTTAACGTCCATCCATCCATCCATCTATCTATCTATGTATCTATGTCTCTTGATATCTAATTCTCTTGCTTGCTATCGCTCCCCCAATGGTCAGTAGCATTGTAGCATAACAGCAGATCACGGACCACTGTCAATCAGATGCTTGCCTTGCCGTCCATCCATCCATCCATCTATCTATCTATCTATCAATGACTCTCGATATCTAACTCTCTTGCTTGCTATTGCTCCCCCAATGGTCAGTAGCATTGTAGCATAACAGCAGATCACGGACCACTGTCAATCAGATGCTTGCCTTGCCGTCCATCCATCCATCCATCTATCTATCTATCTATCTATGACTCTTGATATCTAACTCTCTTGCTTGCTATCGCTCCCCCAATGGTCAGTAGCATTGTAGCATAACAGCAGATCACGGACCACTGTCAATCAGATGCTTGCCTTGCCGTCCATCCATCCATCCATCTATCTATCTATCTATCAATGACTCTCGATATCTAACTCTCTTGCTTGCTATTGCTCCCCCAATGGTCAGTAGCATAGTAGCATAACAGCAGATCACGGACCACTGTCAATCAGATGCTTGCCTTGCCGTCCATCCATCTATCTATCTATCTATCTATCTATGACTCTTGATATCTAACTCTCTTGCTTGCTATCGCTCCCCCAATGGTCAGTAGCATAGTAGCATAACAGCAGATCACGGACCACTGTCAATCAGGTGCTTGCCTTGCCGTCCATCCATCCATCCATCTATCTATCTATCTATCTATGACTCTCGATATCTAACTCTCTTGCTTGCTATCGCTCCCTCAATGGTCAGTAGCATAGTAGCATAACAGCAGATCACGGACCACTGTCAATCAGATGCTTGCCTTGCCGTCCATCTATCCATCTATCTATCTATCTATCGATGACTCTTGATATCTAACTCTCTTGCTTGCTATCGCTCCCTCAATGGTCAGTAGCATAGTAGCATAACAGCAGATCACGGACCACTGTCAATCAGATGCTTGCCTTGCCGTCCATCTATCCATCTATCTATCTATCTATCGATGACTCTTGATATCTAACTCTCTTGCTTGCTATCGCTCCCCCAATGGTCAGTAGCATAGTAGCATAACAGCAGATCACGGACCACTGTCAATCAGGTGCTTGCCTTGCCGTCCATCCATCCATCCATCTATCTATCTATCTATCTATGACTCTCGATATCTAACTCTCTTGCTTGCTATCGCTCCCTCAATGGTCAGTAGCATAGTAGCATAACAGCAGATCACGGACCACTGTCAATCAGATGCTTGCCTTGCCGTCCATCCATCCATCTATCTATCTATCTATCGATGACTCTTGATATCTAACTCTCTTGCTTGCTATCGCTCCCCCAATGGTCAGTAGCATTGTAGCATAACAGCAGATCACGGACCACTGTCAATCAGATGCTTGCCTTGCCGTCCATCCATCCATCTATCTATCTATCTAGCTAGCTATCTATCTATGACTCTCGATATCTAACTCTCTTGCTTGCTATCGCTCCCCCAATGGTCACGTATGTTGCATTCAACAACAAAGAAAATCGTGTGCTGGAAATGATTTCTGGCAACTGTGAAGGAACTGCACGACTGCAGCAACCAGAACACCTGTGTCTGTCTCTGTGTCGCAATCGGTCAGCGTGTTTGGCTATTAACCGAAAGGATGGTGGTTCGAATCCACCCATGGACGGCCCACTTTTCCCCCCGCCCCTTGTTATTGTATCTACTTCTGGCGGTCAGCTTGCCAGATTGCGGCTACAGTAACCTTAAGCTGCTTGCTGCGGACGGCCATCTTGCAAAAATGTATTGAGCGTCTAGAAACTTCCTTTCCATTGCCTATGCCAACGTAAACCAAAGCACTGCTGGGAGTCGAACCCAGGGTTTCCTGTTTACAAGACAGGCGCTTTGACCAACTAAGCCACGGTGCCAGGACTCTCCCATTCCCCAGTGCCTACACTCAGGCGTAAGGCACAAAACAAAACAAAACAAAACAAAACAAAACAAAACAAAACAAAACAAAACAAAACAAAACAAAACAAAACAAAACAAAACAAAACAAAACAAAACAAAACAAAATCTGGATGCAGGCTGCAACAAAGGAAGCACACAGAGGTGAAAACGTAAGGTTGACGGGAGCAACAAGCTCCCTGTTGCGACTGTCCAGGGGCGGCAATGGGAATTGGACGTTGGCCGTTAGGTGCGCGTAGCCCGTGTCCTTTGGGTTCTGGTTCTTCTTTACAAACCGGCGTCTGTCCAGTTGGCTTTCCGGTTCATTACGTCCTCTGATGGCTTTACGATAAGCCTATCTTGCTAAAACTGATGGTCGACAAAGCAGAAGCACAAGCTTCGCAAGGAGCACACAAAGCCCGCATAAGGCACCGCTGGGATTTGAACCCAGGACCTCCTGTTTACTAGACAGGCGCTTTAACCAACTTAGCCACGGCGCCAAATCTGCAGCTGCTGCTGCTGATAGTAGCATAACAGCAGATCACGGACCACTGTCAATCAGATGCTTGCCTTAACGTCCATCCATCCATCCATCTATCTATCTATGTATCTATGTCTCTTGATATCTAACTCTCTTGCTTGCTATCGCTCCCCCAATGGTCAGTAGCATAGTAGCATAACAGCAGATCACGGACCACTGTCAATCAGATGCTTGCCTTGCCGTCCATCCATCTATCTATCTATCTATCTATGACTCTTGATATCTAACTCTCTTGCTTGCTATCGCTCCCCCAATGGTCAGTAGCATAGTAGCATAACAGCAGATCACGGACCACTGTCAATCAGATGCTTGCCTTGCCGTCCATCTATCCATCTATCTATCTATCTATCGATGACTCTTGATATCTAACTCTCTTGCTTGCTATCGCTCCCCCAATGGTCAGTAGCATAGTAGCATAACAGCAGATCACGGACCACTGTCAATCAGATGCTTGCCTTGCCGTCCATCCATCTATCTATCTATCTATCTATGACTCTTGATATCTAACTCTCTTGCTTGCTATCGCTCCCCCAATGGTCAGTACCATAGTAGCATAACAGCAGGTCACGGACCACTGTCAATCAGATGCTTGCCTTGCCGTCCATCCATCCATCTATCTATCTATGACTCTCAATATCTAACTCTCTTGCTTGCTATCGCTCCCCCAATGGTCAGTAGCATAGTAGCATAACAGCAGATCACGGACCACTGTCAATCAGGTGCTTGCCTTGCCATCCATCCATCCATCCATCTATCTATCTATCTATCTATCTATGACTCTCGATATCTAACTCTCTTGCTTGCTATCGCTCCCTCAATGGTCAGTAGCATAGTAGCATAACAGCAGATCACGGACCACTGTCAATCAGATGCTTGCCTTGCCGTCCATCTATCCATCTATCTATCTATCTATCGATGACTCTTGATATCTAACTCTCTTGCTTGCTATCGCTCCCCCAATGGTCAGTAGCATAGTAGCATAACAGCAGATCACGGACCACTGTCAATCAGATGCTTGCCTTGCCGTCCATCCATCCATCTATCTATCTATCTATCTATGACTCTTGATATCTAATTCTCTTGCTTGCTATCGCTCCCCCAATGGTCAGTAGCATTGTAGCATAACAGCAGATCACGGACCACTGTCAATCAGATGCTTGCCTTGCCGTCCATCCATCCATCCA